>NW_007754238.1:0-8100 GCF_000696425.1 Galeopterus variegatus
TAGAAATGTGTTGTTTATTTTCCTGATATTTGTGGGGTTTTCAGAGATTTTGCTATCCTTCATTGTAGTTTATTTGCTTAATTTTAGCTAAGTTCCAGATAGCAGGGTATTGGCAATAGTTACTGCTATCCCTTGGCTAACAGCTCCTCAGACACTTAAACTATCTACACTTTAAGTAAACAGTCATTTTAACAATCATTAATTTTAAATTAAACACTTGGGTTCTTGTGCTTTTTGAAACTTCTGGATTTTAACTCATATTCAGATCATTAAATCTGAAACTAAAACAACAAGAGTTCTGAATAGGTAAAGCACAGAGGAGTTTTAGGGCAATGAACTATTCTGTATGATACTACCCTGGTAGATACATGTCTTTATACATTTGTCAAAACCCAGAAAATGTACAGCACCAAGAGTGAACCCTAATGTAAACTATGGACTTTGGGTGATGATAAGGTGTCAATGTAAATTCATGGATTGTAACAAAGGTACCACTGTGGTACAGGACATTGATCGTGGCGGAGGCTATGTGTGTAGGGGCAGGGATATATGGGAACTCTTTGTACTTTCCATTCAATTTTGCTGTGAACCTAAAATCACTCTGAAAAATAAAGTCCATTTTAAAAAGTAATAATAAGATCTTATGACATTCAGAATGCCAGATTAATGTTCAAATGTTAAAAACTAAATATTTGTTGCTGCTACTAAATTAGTTTCTCTAATCCCATATGACTTTTAAAATCTTCCTTAAACTGTAATAAGCTTTATCAAGTGACAGTAAAATTACTTAGATTAAGCCTTCATTATTTTAGAAATGAAGCATTTTGAGGATTTAGTCATGTCTTTGGGATATGAATCAGCTATTAAATTAATATGATCTTAAGGAAAAATGACCCCTCTTACTACTACTCACTCACTACATCTCCTGCTGAGACTATATTAAGATTGGCGTTACAAGTGCCGTACAGCTGCCTCTCCTATGAGTTCAGCAGGAGCTTGGTAAATAATATCAGAACTGAGTCATTTATGGTTGAATGACACAGAATGAAAAATAAATGCCTTCCAGGCAGTTCCTGTTGCCTAATATGGAGTAAGAAGTAGACACTTTAACTAAAGAGCCCCACCTGTGACCCAAATGAACCTTTCCCTATAAGGACGTTGATCTAATTTCCTGATCAAAAAAGGAATCCAAAAACACTGTAAATAATCTGTCTGGACCTGAAAGAAAGCCTATTTTCGCTTCTCAAAGGCCTTGTCAAGTAAGTCTACCAAGCTTATTCCATGACTAGCTAAGGAGTGTTTTGTTTTGTTCTGTTTTAAAGAACAGCAGTTAAAGTAGCTCTTTCATCCTAGTGAAAGGTCATATTACCCAGCAGTCCTACAGGTGGCTAGAGTTTACTGCATTGGGAAGCAGAACAAGATAAGTGAAAACAGTATTCATATTTAGAACTTGAAAAATAGGACTAATACTTTTATTAGGGTTTTTCCAATACAGCTGTCCATTCTACTGTGTTATAAGCCCCAAGACAGGGATGCCTTATATAATTTATACCGCTAGTCGCCAGGCCTTCTTACCTGATAATAAAAGTGAAATCAATACACAACATCCTCGTTCTTCAAGAAGTAGAAATAATGAGGTTAAATGACAGCTTTCAGATAAAAAGCCATAAGGAAAGGAAGCCCTTTCCTAAGGAAGTGACAAGATTCATAAACTGAATGACTCATAAACTGATTTCAAACTGCAAAACTGATTATGAATCACTGAAGAAAAACTTAAAATCTCACAAAATTTGAGTTGTCTTTTAGGAATCAACAAACGCTACTCTGCTGTTCATTAACCTACTCTTATTCAATGGTCTGAAATAACCTTATGGTGATACTAAGATAGGTCAATTTGTTACAAATTTTTGTTTAATAGCTAGATTTGGCTCTAAATTTCTTTTGAATGGATCATAAGAATCTGGATGATAAAAAAGACTTTTGCTTAGATAAATGTATTCGAAACAGGCATTAGATAAAAATACAGAAATTTCTTTTAGTGAAAATCTGTGTACTTTTGAATCCTTTAAGATTCTGTGGCTGAATAACAACCTGATAAAAGATGAAGTGGCCTTGATGAGCAGGACCTCCAATAGAGAGAGTTTGGAGATATTCAAAAGTAGAGACCTGCAAGGTAGTTCATTATATAAAAACCATTAACAATAGATACAGTTCTCTAGAGATCAGAGTCTGTATTATGCTGTTTAAGAATGAGAAACTAAGGGCCGGCCCGTGGCTCACTCGGGAGAGTGCGGTGCTGATAACACCAAGGCCACAGGTTCAGATCCCATATAGGGATGGCCAGTTCACTCACTGGCTGAGCGTGGTGCTGACAACACCAAGTCAAGGGTTAAGATCCCCTTACCGGTCATCTTTTAAAAAAAGAATGAGAAACTAATGGATGACCCAAGAATGTTCCCAAGAAATGGTGTAAAATGTCTATTCAAAGATTTTTAATCATTAACTGTGGAGCAACCTCAGACTTACGCCCAGGTACAGGAACAAGGAACAGAAGGATAGAAGTAGCAAAGAAGACACATCTGGAAAGCTTGGAGATAGTGAAGGCAGATGAAAATAGTACTGGAGTGTTAGTAACTGTTTTCATGTTTATATAAGGGAAGTTTATTATCAGCATGTGGAAAACCAAAATGTAAATAAACAATAAAAATTTATCTAGACCACACAAACATTATGGATTTGACAATTCGGCCTGAAATCTCCTATGATTTGCTCACTGGATTTACATGTCATAGCCTTATTGAACATTAAGGCCCCAAATGGGAATGACAGGAGAAAAGGTATTCTGAAAGCAAGCAGCCCTTGACTTCAGGGTATAGGTAGGCTTTTCTCCACAGGCCTAGAGATGGGTCAGTTTTAGGTGTTTTTTGCTCATGCGGCAGCTTTGGTAGAGTAGAAGAGCAGAGAATTTACAACCAGAAGACCTGGAGTTTCAATCCGTCTTCTTCCACTTACTGGTATGAGGCTTAGGAAGTTATTCAACGTCACTGAGCCTCAGTTTCCTCATCTGTAAAATGGGAGCCATAAATCTACCTCAGAGGGTTGTTGTGGTCACTGCATAAGGTAAGGTATGTGAAAGCATGTTGTTGGAACCCCATGAATTTTTAGCCAAAGTGAATCTTAAAGCTACTGGGAATCATTATTTTATGTCTCTAGTATTTGATCATTAAGAGTATTTATTAAATCATAATTAGAGGAAAAAAATACTTCAGCGTTATTACCAAGGACGCTAGTTTCAAAGATTATTTGTGAAGACTGCATCCCACAACAACAAATGATTATAAATACTCACCTGCAAATCCTTTCAATTAGCTTAGAAACCATTATTTGTAAATCCTGAAGAGCAGAAACTGTCTTTGCGCTTAAAACAATCTCCTAACCACAGTAAATACTCAACAAATACTTGCTGAGACAGTGTTTACAACAAAGAATTTTAAGGGATTTCGGTGTTTTCCTGCCTTTTCAGATTCGGCTCGTTCCCTCATGGAAAACGTTACTTGTGCTGACCACAGGATAAGTGCTCGGCCTCTTGTGACTTACAGCCTTTTCCTGTGAACTGCTGCTCTCAGAGCTAAAGGCAGCATGTTAAGTTCCTATTTGTTTTACTCCTCCCCTCTCACCAGGCATTTAAATCAACTCAGATTAAGAAACCAAAATCTCCTATACACTTTGATCTCTGGGTAAAGTTTAATGTGTCAAATACATGTGCTACCTCTCTGCCCTCCCGCTCAGCCGCGCTGATGATGTGGACAAGCTCACCAGTCTGAGAGAGAAACACAGAACCAGTGAACATATGGGAACGGACGTGTCTCCCTAGGAGTCCCTGATGGCTCTTCTGAGAGGCTGGTATCCAAAATTTTGGATTCCTTCCAAAAAAAAAAAAAATGATCATTAAAGCTCTGCCAAGATTTGAAAAGTGAAGATGAAGTGACTTCATATTTGAATGCAAGAGACAGATCACTGGGTGGAGTTAATAAGGGCAGGGGTGAGTCAGAGTCCTGAGCTGCGAATATAATTACAGCTCATTCAGAAACGAGCACGTACATACATGACCTTTATTCTCTACCAAAGCTGCACAAACGTTCATGTCCATGCTGACATGGACAACCAGGGGAAACAAACCTAACCACCAGGAGCCAGACATCTGACCATGTCCATTGAGATTAGATGGCTCTGAGCAACACTACACCTCCACTTATCAACCACACACCTCAAGGGTTCGATGTACCCAGATGACAGTAGGGACCAGCTGATCTGGTGGTCAGAGTCGATAATGATTTGCCAGACTGAGATCTCATCTGAGCTTTCCTGTTCCAGGTCTCCATTTTCCAGCCTCATGCCATCTCAACCCTTTTGAGAAATCTTTGCCTCTTCCTTTCCTTTGATAATCCCTGATATTTGGATGGCTTTTCACAGTGCATAGTCCCCAAGTCATGTTCATGTTTTTCTTTAAAGTGTCCCACTCGCCTTACTCTCCTGTTATATTCCCGTTGATCCTAGCTCTTCACCTCTAACTCGTACCACATCAATAGCCTCCTCGTTTCTGGTTTTGTTCATCCTTCTGTTTATCCAATACACCACTGCAGGTTTATGTCCCAAAAATAAATGCCCTTTGCAGTCATCATGGCTCAGCTCAGAAATCTTTAGTACTCTTCCATCTCTTGCAAACCCCATGGCCTAACACTGAAACACAAAATTTGCCCAAATTCTACTTCTAAATTCTCTCCTGCAACACTCTTGCTCCGGCTTACCTGATGGCCCCCTCTATAACACACCCATGCCGGTTTCAAGGCTGGCTTGACCCATAATGTCCTCCTCTTATCTCTGCTGAGCCTAAGGAAGTCCCACCCGACCTCCAAGTCCAGCACAGCTGTGGCCCCTCTGTGAAGCCTTAGCAACCATCACTTGGCCTTTTTATTCCCTCGACTTGAATACACTGCTGGCCCCTGCTCACATATGAGCTTCTTCATGAAGCATCCCTGATCCTCCCAGCTGGAAGGGATCCCCCCACCCTCTGACCTCTGTGACACTTTCATTACTGTTCATGACACATGTCACGAACTGCCTGATTTTATAGTTATTTCCCTGTTAGATTATAAGCTCACTGGCATAGGGACCATGCCTTACTCATCTTTTTATATCCTGCAGCACCCAACACAGTGTATTATCAAAAAACCATCTGTTTGTTGAATGAATAAACAAAGCAGTTTTCTTATATCGGAGCAACAGACATCTTGACCCCAACTGATAGGTGACTCTCAGTGCCCTCCCCTTAGTCAACGAAGTATGGTCAACCCTCACCAATCATCCTGCGCTTTTCAAAAAGACCCTCCATGGTTCACCTTGCTAGTCATCCAAAGTTGTGCCACGTTATATGAGACTTCTTGGTTTCGTCTGACAAATTAATGTGTAATAAGGAAAATAAATATTTCAGTACGCCTACAATTACACATGGCACATATGTTAGAGTTCAAGCTTGGTAGCCTTCGGAACATGCTCCTCAAAAATATGAGGTATTTGAGTCAGCTACAGTAACTGAGTTTTAATAAGGTAGTCTGACAAAGGCAAGACAAAAAAAGGAAAGGAAAAAAGGTGGAAAGGTGCACATGAACTAAGTACCAGATTCGGGGTACAGCAAGTGACCGGTTTTAACACATTCTTTCCTCCGCTCCCTGCTAAGGCATCCATCCTTTCACAAGGAGCATTACAAATCCCTGTTCACATCCATCAAAATGTTCTCAAATTAAATGTCATTCTCACCACTCATCTCTTTCCAACTTCGCTACAGTCTTCTCTGATCGCCCACAGTTTTTCCTGTCTGTGAACCTTTTTTGGTGCTAAAATGCCATGTGTTTCTTATAACAGCAATACTAATGCTGTCACTACCGTAGTTCTATGTCATGCCTGTTTCAAAGCCACTCAGAGTACTTTATGGCCATCAGGTTATTACCATGTTATTAATTGACCTAATAATTCCATAATGTAATGAACAACTATTCTCTCCACTGAGCAAACTAAAGCTCAGGAAGATTACATAACCAGCCCTAGGATGTTACAAGGTCAAAATCGGCCTAAAACTTGAAATGAGGTCTTTTAAGTCTGCAGTAGACTCAGAAAGCCACACCCCCTTATCTTTCCAATGGCGTGCTCTAAAGGATACAAGCAAGAAATGAGCAGCAGGGCATAAGAAAATGCTATTCTAAGAACAATATCCCACATCTAATCCCTAACTGCTGCTCCGTCACCTGAACAACTGCCATGCATTCTTGTTTTTCCTGTCTAGGGAGAACTGACCCGTCTCTAAACATTAGGAATGCCCTCTTCCTTCTCAAAAAGAAGTTCTATGCTGCAATCTCTGGCCCAAGACAGCCTCTCCACTGCTCTCTCCTTTGGGTGCTAAGACACAAATCAGATCACGTCACTTCTCAGCTCAAAACCCTCCAGTGGCTTCCCCTGTCACTCAGAATAAAAACTAAAATCATTACTGTGAGGTTTTCTGTGATGTGGCCCCTGCTCCCTCTCTATTCTCGACACCTCCTGATCTCCCCCTCGCTCACTACATTCCAGCTGCTCTTGTGTTCCTCAGGCACATGCTCCCTCAGGGCCTTTGCACATGTTCTTTCTTCCCTTTGCCTAGAATGTTCTTCCTCGGATATTCATGACTCATGTACTACTGAGGTCTTAACTCAAATATCATCTTCTTGGTGGCATCTTCCTTGACCACACCATTTATTATTTCAGTCTCCTCCCTGCCTCCACCCCAGCATGGTCAAGATCCTGTTTTTACCTAATTTTTTTCCCTAGCCTTTGATACTACCCAACATATTTTACTTATCTTACTTGTTGTCAAGACCCAGTACAGCAGCCTAGTGAACACAGAGGAATAAAAATACCCATCTTTGGGGTGGGAAGAGGATACTATGTGCAATAGTGACTAATGCTATGATAAACTGTGCTCAATTGCTTTTTATACTACTGCTAAGAGCTATTACAAAGTCACTTGTGGTTTGAATTACTTTAAAATTCAGAATACTATTAATTTCCGGTGGATAATTCCAAGAAACATGGTACTTGGGGAAGAATTAAGATGTTTTCAGAACAGCACAAAAAGCTGCCTGATGTGGATCTAGAGTAAAAGACCATACTGCTGAAGTCATTTTCCTGTTTAGTAACCACAGCAGGCAATTTAGTGGATATTTTGAGATTTACTGTACTCTGATTCATTCAAAATGAGATTCCGCAAGATAATATGTTTCTGTAAAGTGTTTTGGAAGAAAATCATTTCCATTCCAGTTCATATTTTTATTTAAAAAAAAGTATTTATCATTTCCAAGTTCAGAAGTTATTGCATTATACCAGAAAGTTTCTTATGGCTTACTCAACAAGATTAAAAAGAGAGGGAGGAAGAGATTTAAAGTGGACACACCTATTCAGCTAAATTTAGCATTCGAGTGTCTTCCACAGTGTGCTCCTGAGCAAGTTAGTCACCCTTTGCCTTATCTTGTGCACGTGTAAGAGGCAAAGGAACCTGCCACTTTACACAGATGCTGGCTGTGTGTGCCACTCTCTGCCCCACAGAGCGTGGGAATGGGGACGACAAGTAGACACGCAGTCCTCGGATGCCATTCCACACCGACTCCACTCTCACCTGCATTTCAGCAGCTGCCTCCAAGGGTTCAGGTGGCACCAAATTGACCGGAAACATTTCCTGACATCAAGATCCACTTGGTAGCAAAGCTCTGGGCTCGTGTGAGGTTCTGTTTTGTTCTCATTCATTCCCTGTTCCTGCCTACTTTCTCCACAACCCCGAGCCCACACGACAGCTACAAGACCGTGGCCCAGTTGTACCGTCACAACTACCAGTCTTGAATATCGCTACACCTCTCCCCTGATGATGACTGAGATTCTTCACAGAAAACTCCCTCTCTGATGTCATCTCATCCTATGTATCTGCAACTCACCAAACAACCACTAGCCAAGCTTCTGTCCTTCATGCCTGTATTCCCAAACACCTATCACAATAATGGGCATACAAGAAATGCT
>NW_007754239.1:0-3810 GCF_000696425.1 Galeopterus variegatus
CCCCTCCCGCAGTCACTCCTCCGCGTGGTGGCCGGGCCACCCCTCCCCCGCCGGCCGCACCCCGCTCTGTGCCCTGTTGGTCGCGGCTGCGCTCCCTGCCTCTTCCTTCACAGACTCCGTTCTTTTAGCCTATGACTTTCTAACCAGTGATTTCCACGCCTTTTCCCCTTTTTCCAAGTGCTGGAATCTTAACCATTTTCCAAAGACCATCTCCCTGCTGCACAGGTCTGCCCGCAGTCCCCTGCGTCCCCGTGCCTGCACGAGCCTGTTCTCCAGGGCACCTGGTCTTGGCCCGGTCAGTACGCCTCACGCTTGCCCACTGTCAGTTCCATGACGGCGGGGGCCCTGCTGTGCGCCTCTGCGTTCTCCACAGCACAGAACACAGCGGCTGGGACATAAAGCAGAACTAAAAAATGAGGGTCGAGTCGTTGGTCCAGGTTCCAGTTTCCGCAGGGACTGACGTTGCAAGGAAAGACAGACTTGATTGTTGAGTGAGCAGCTCAGAAGCAAAGTGACTGCTAGAGTCAGAGTGGCACGTGGCACATCATGGCGCCTTCCTCCTGGCTGGGAGCGGCCTTGGCAGCAGGAGAACGGAAGGACCCAGAGGTCACGACTGTCTTGTGCTGCTTCGAGAAGGCAAAGGAAGCTGCAGCCACCACCAGACAGTACTCGGGGCACCACGCACGAGCTGGAGAAAGGCTTGCTTAGGCACTCTCCTGCGTGTGCCCAGGGATCTCTCCTTCTGTTCAGCATCTGCTTATTTTTAAGCTCGGCCCATTCTTCAGAGGTCTGTGCTGTGCCTCTTCTGAGGAGGGGCCCACAGCATCCGGCCCCAGCCCTCAAACATGGACTTTACCAAGATCGTGAAAGGACTCCGGGTGGGTGAAATCTACAAAAGGCATGGAAAGAGCCTACCAAGATGGGAGAGGCACTTTCACACCATCCATATACCAGTCAACAAGCTTATTCCTAAGGAAGGATTCAAATACTGGGAGCCATTTGTTAAGACTCAAAAAACAAAAACAAACAAACAACAACAACAAAAACCCACGAAAAAGCAATCTTCATGATAATATTCTGTAATTATTCTTTAAAAAATCATGCATTTTAGATCTTGCAATCTGCTTATAAGAAGCATTAGAGTTGCAGTTTTCTGAGTACTGGAGTTTAGTATATACACTGTTAAGCGTCAGTAGTCAGGAGTGGTTAATGCAGACGCGAGGAATTAGAATGTGAAGATTTAATTCCTGAGGGTTCTTGGCTGACTGGAGTGCGCCTCCCTCAGTGGAGGGATGATGAAAAAAGGGCTTCCCACTGGAGGTGAAGTGAGCTGCTAATGACCCCACCATCTGCTGCCCTCCGGAAACTGATGACCCATCACATACATCCAGCTCATCAGGAATGATATGGTAATAGTGTCCTTTTTAAAAAGAACATGATATCATCTTTTGGAGGTAAATATATGCACTGGGTATGTGCTGTGAATGGAGTTTTCAGGGAATTTAAATGAGACATTTTATACATCTTTTTGCTGTGGGAGTCCTGAGCTCTGTTTGTAATTCTTCAGTACAAGGAGGTTGTGGTGATGCACTTTGGGACCCTGCAGTCGTGCTCTGTCTCTGCTATATCCAGACCTCTGCATCTGTGACGCCTGGCATAGTCCTGTCTCAGAGCCACTGCACCCACTGTGAATTGCCACCTCATCCAGGATGCAAGAACTCTTGAGATAAAGCTCATGATAAAAATCAGAGCTGAGCACACACTCGCACACTCCAAACTGCAGGGCACGTGCACACGCACACACACATGCACAGGCATGCACAGGGGTGTGTAGGTGCCTCCGAAGCCACCTCAACTGGTTCTGGAATGCGGAGGCAGAGGTGTGCTTGTCTGGGGAGGAGCAAATGTTGAGCAGAGACGCACCTGCTGTCTGCGGTCTGGCCACTTGTCTTGAAAGGGCCAGTGTGATAGAGGGCTGTGTCCCTGCACCTTTGGAGGACCCCAAACAGCAGGGACAACTGGTGGGACAAAGGGCCTCCCGACATATGTAGGGGCTGTTTTTTGTCAACTAGGTATCACATTCCAGCCACATCATGACAGACAAATGCGAGGCCAGACAAGCAGATACAATCTGCTCAACCTGGGCATATGAGCCTGGATCCTGTGATGGGGGCAGCTGGTGCGTCAGCGTGGATGTGGGGAGATGGTGGGCAGGGTGGAAGCCCAGATGCTGTGGCAGAGCACTATGGAAGCCCAGGGGCTCCAGGGGAGGCTCACTTTCCTAAGTTACTGATGCAAACGTTCATGTGCTATAAGTCTTGTTTACGTGGTACCCTGTTGAAGCTTTCTGGCAGAAGAAGCCTGAAGCAACCTTTGACAGCTGGAAACTAAAGGCCGCTGTAGGAACACTTGTCTGTCTGCTCTCCTCTTGTCTTCTGTGGCTGCCATATTCATGCCAGGACTTCCTCTGCGCTGCTGGGTGTATGTGGAGAGATCATGAGGGGAAACTGCCTGACTGGGCAGGGCTGGTGGGCTTGCCATGCCTCTTTGTCTCACTGGCACAGCAAACTTGATTTTGCTCATTAAGGAAGCCTGAGCCTATGTGACATGAGAGGTTTAGTGATCTGCTCTGTCCTTAACCTTGAAAATGCCCAGCGTCAAATATACTGAATCATTCTTGAGATCAGAGTTCAAAAATTTCCTGATTCCTCAAGTTGTTTTTATGCAAAAATCATTCATGGAGCGTATTGTTAGTGTGCTACATACTTAGATAAAATGACTTACATCTGAATAATGAAAGAAATATTAATGAAATTGTCAAAAATAAAGAAGTTATTCACTCCTGAAATAAATTCCAGCCTCCGTCCTGGAACATGGAAGCTGCCTGTGACCCTTCCATGGGGGTATTTGTGGCTTCTAACAGATGTCAGCACCTGCTGAGGCGTGGCAGTGTGAACACCTCTCCTCTACATCTCCTTTCCTTCTTCCTACGCCTGTTCCTGGTGTTGCTGCTTTCTCTCAGAGCTCGCTGCTCCTTTTCTATTTTGAATATTCCTTGGTTCACATGAAGACTGAGTCCAGAGGCATGAAAATGCCCAGAGTCCTTCCTTCCTTGTTGTTCCTGAAGACATACTTTCAGAACTGTATTGGCATTTGTTTATATTTTTAACTGAAATTTTTATTGAGATGATTGTAGATTCACATGCAGTTGTATCCTTTACCCAGTTTCCCTTAATTGGAACATTTTTAAGAACTATAGGTTTGCAATATTCTTTTTTTTTTCTTTTTTCTTTTTTTCTTTTTTGTCTTTTTTTTACTGACTGGTAACGGGATCGCAACCCTCGTTGTTGCGCCCGCACAACGGGAACCAGTCTCCACATGGGATCTGAACCCTCGGCGGGAGGGCCGCCATGCTCCCAAGCGGCCCACTCTCCAGTGTGCCACCGGGCCGGCCCTAGGTTTGCAATATTCAATCAGGGTATTGACGTTCATGCAATCCATCATTCTTGTTCAGATTTCTTCAGTTTCACTTGTACTTATTTATGTGTGTGTGTGTGTGTGTGTGTGTGTGTGTGTGTGTATTCAGCTCTATATGATTTTATCACATGATAGCGTCATGAATCCATCACCCCAGTTAAGGTACTTAACAGTTAAGAGCAGTTCCATTACCTCAGGGATTCCAACTTATTAAATAGACTATGTTTTTAGAACATTTTTAAATTTATGAAGAAATTAAGCAGATAGTACAGGGTCCTATATACTTCCCCCACCCCTCACGCACAATTTCTGCTACTGTTAGCATCTCATGTA
>NW_007754239.1:7196-8100 GCF_000696425.1 Galeopterus variegatus
ATGCTGCTCTATTGGCATTTGTCTGATATTTTTCTCTTGTTGAGGCTGAGGTCATGGGTTTCGTGAGGAAGACCACAGAGGTAAAGTGCATTTTCATCCCTCACATGAAGAGTGCACATTGACTTATCACCTGGCTGAGGGGTGTTTGTCAGACACCTCTCCTTTCTAACATCATATTGGAAGTCCTAGCTAGTGCGGTAAGACAAGGGAAAAAAAAGTTGTACAGATTGGAAAGGAAGAAATACAATCGTCTTTGTTTGCAGATGACATTCTTATCTATGTAGAAAATCCCAAACACTCAGCAACAGAAAACCTCCTGAAACTAATAAGTGATTACAGCAAGGTGGCAGGATACAAGGTTAATATGCAAATGTCAATTGCTTTCCTATGTACCAGAAATAAACAATTAGAATTAAAGACAAAAGACAAAAAAAAAAAAAAAAGAATATGAAGTTAAGAACATAAACTGTTTACATTAGGAAATAAAAAATTAAGTAGGTATAAATCCAACAAAATATGTACAAAATCTATATGAGGAAAACTATAGAACTCTGATAAAAGAAATCAAAAAAGGACTGAGTTGACAGAAAGATTCTATGTTGGTGGATAGGAGGATAGCATTGACAAGATGTCAGTTCCTCTTAACTTTACCTATGGATGCCATAAAAACCCAATCAAAACCCCAGCAAGATATTTTGTGGATATTGGCAAACTGATCCTAAGTTTATATGAAGAGGCAAAAGACCTGTAATATCCAGCACAACAGTGAAGGAGAAGAAGAAATTTGGAGAACTAACACTACCCACCTTGAGACTTATTATAAAGGTACAGTAATCAAGATATTGGGGTATTAGTGGAAGAGTAGACAAATATATCAATGGAACAGAAGAGAGAGCTCAGAAAT
>NW_007754240.1:0-2337 GCF_000696425.1 Galeopterus variegatus
TGTTGGGTGGGGCTGGGCCCATGGGTGCAGTTGGGTGGGGGCTGGGCCCATAGGTGCAGTTGAGTAGGCCTGGGTCCATGGGTGTACTTTTTGGGGGGTTGGGTCTGTGGGGGTACCTTGGTGGGGGCTAGGTCCGTGGGGGACTTTGGCAGGCACTGGGCCCATGGGTGCAGTTGGGGGGGCTGGGCAAGTAGGTGCAGCTGGGGGGAGCCTGGACCTGTGCATGCAGTTGGGTGGGGGCTGGGCTCATGGTTGCAGTTGCTGGGGGCTGGCCCCCTGGGTGCAGTTAGGTGGGTGCTAGGCCTGTGGGTTTACTTTGGGAGGGTCTGTTCCCATGGGATTTCTTTGTGGGGGCTAGGCCTGGTGGTGCTGTTGTGGGGGGACTAGATCTGAGAGGGCTATGCTGGTGGGTGCAGTTGGCGGGGGCTGGGCCCTGGGTGCAGTTTGGTGTGTGCTAGGCCAGTGGGTACACTTTGGTTGGGGTGGGGCTATGGGTGCAGTTGGTTGGGGACTGGGCACTTGTGTGCATTTGCACTGGGGCTGGGCCCATTGGTGCACCTTTCTGGGGACAGGGCCCTTACGTGCAGTTGGGGGCTGGGCCCGTTTGTACACTTTGGTGGGGCTGGGTGGGTGGGTGCACTTTGGTGGGTCTGTGCCTGTAGTTGAACTTAGGTGTTGGTTGGGCCCGTGGATGCCCTTTGGTGGGGGCTGGAACCATGGCTGCAGTTGTTGGGGCCTGGACCTGTTCTTGCAGTTGGGTGGGGACGAGGCCTGTGGGTGCAGTTGTTGTGTCTGGGCCCATGGGTGCAGTTGAGTGGGAGTTGGGCATGTGGGTGTGCTTTTTGGGCCCATTGGTGCACCTTTAGGGTGCAGTTCGGGGGCTTGGGCCCATTTGTACACTTGGTGGGCCTGGGCCAGTGGGTACAGTTTGCTGGGGGCTGGACCTATGGGTGCAGTTGGGTGGGAGCTGGGCCTATGGGTACACTTTTCTGAGGGCTGGGCCAGTGGTAGTGCTGTGGTGGGGGTGTGCCCATGGTAGTGCTTTGGGGGGTGCAGGGCTCATGTGTGTGCGCTTTGAGGAGGGCTGTGCATGCAGTTGAGTTGGGGCTGGGCCTGTGGGTGCAGTTGAGAGGGGGCTGTGCCCATGGGTGCACTTTTGTTAGGGCTGGGTTGGTGGTTGCAGTTGGGGCGGCTGGGCTGGTGGTTGTGTTTCGGTGGGGGCTGGGCCCGTGGTCGTGCTTTGAGGGAGGGCAAGGCCCGTGCATGTGCCTGTAGGGGGGCTGGACATGTGGGTACAGTTGGGGGGGCTAGATCCATGGGTGCGATTGTGTGGGGCTGGAACCGCAGGTGCACATTTGTGGGGGCTGGGCATGTGGGTACAGTTGGGTGGGAAGTGGGCCCGTGCGCACACTTGGGTGGGGTTTGGGTGCATGGGTGTGCTTTGGGGGGCACACTGGCTCTGTGGATGCTGATGGGTGGGGCCAGGCCTGTGGATGCATTTGGGTAGGGCTTCCATCCGTGGGTGCAGTTGGTTGGGGGCTGGGCCCGTGGGTGCACTTTGGTGGGGGCTTTTCCTGTTGGTGCAGCTGGTGGGGTCTGGGCCTCTGGGGGCAGTTGAAGGGTGACTGGGCCCAGGGGTGCAGTTGGGGAGGCCTTGGCCTCTGAGTACAGTTGGGGGGGCTGGGCCAGTGGGCAGAGTTGGGTAGTTTGGGCCCATGGGCATAATTTGGGTATGCTGGGCCTGTGGGCACTGTTGGGGGAGTCTGGGCTCATGGGCATAGTTGGATGGGTCGTGGGTTTGTGTGTGCAGGTGCTGAGGGCTGGCCCCGTTGATGCATTTAGGTGGGTGTTGGATCCGTGGATGTACTTTGGGGAGGACTGGGCCCATGGTTGTAATTTGGGGGCTGCCAGACCTGTTGGGTTTCTTTGGTGGTGGCTAGGCCTATTGGTGCTGTTGTGGTGGGTCTAGGCCAAGAGGGCTATGCCCATTTGTGTAGTTGGTGGGGGCTGGACCGTCGGTGCAGTTGAGGAAGGGCTGGGCCCGAGGTGGCTGTGCCTGGAGGTGCTCTTTGGTGGGGCTGGGCCTCTGGATATACTTGGCTGGGGTCTTGGCCAATGGGTTAATTGGGGGAAGCTGGGCTACTAAGTGCACTTTTGTTGGGGCCTGGCAAGTGGGTGCACTTTTGTGGGGGCTGGACCTGTGGGTGCAGTTGGTTGGGGGCTGGGCCTGTGGGTGCACTTGGGGGGTGCTGGTTCCATGGGTGCACTTTGGTGGGGGCTTGTCCAGTGGGTGCAGGTGTGTGGGGGCTGGGCCTCTGGGTGCACTTGGGCCAGGGC
>NW_007754240.1:2767-4567 GCF_000696425.1 Galeopterus variegatus
TGGGGGCCATGTCGGTGGGCCCAGTTGGGTGGGGGCTGGGCCCATGGGTGTACTTGGGGGGTTGTGCCCCTGGGGGTACTTTGGGGGAATCTGGTGGTGCAGTTGGTGGGGGTCTGGGCCTGAATGTGTAGTTGGGTAGGGGCTGTGCCTATGAGTGAACTTTGGTGAGGGGTGCTGGGCCCATTGGGGTACTTTTGTGGGCAATAGTCATCCTCAACCCACCCAGTGTTCTTGTCAGGTTCTTGACTCCACCACAGGAAGGAATTCAAGGGCAGTCATGGTAGGAAGTGAGAACTAGTTTAATATAACAGATAAGAAATACGGGTTCCATAGAGAGTGTGCAGCCTAGCTCCAGAGACTGAGCAGAGCCCACACCAAGTCTAACACAAAAGTAGGTTTAGTACAGAAATCAAGTCTAACACAAAAGCAAGAAATACATCAGTAGAGAGTGCAGGCTGGCTTAAGAGAGTGAGCAGCCACTTGATGAAGGTAAGTTCCCTGCAAAGTAAAGCCCACAGCCCTCAGTCAGGGAAGTGCAGGCTGCCTCCAGGAAAGTAAGTAACAACCCCGCTTTCAGCTGGGATTCCACTTTAACAGTTTCTTTACCTAAGAAATGTTCAGTTTAAGGTGTGTTCCATGTCCTCTGCATGTTGGTGTGGGTGCTGGCTCCCCAAGTCCTCAGGTAGCTTGGCTTCTATGGCTTTCCTGGTTGCAGGCCACACTTCAGCTCTCCCAGGCTGTCATTCCGGTCTGTAGATCTACGGGTCTGTGGTCTCCATGATGGCCCTGCTCTTATGGCTCCACTAGACATGGTGCTAATGGGGTATCTCTGCTGCAACCCTGACCCCATGTTTCCACTTGGCATTGCTCTAGTGAAAGTTGTTTGCAGTGACTCTGTCCCTGTGACAGATCTCTTCCTGGGCCCCCAACCTTTGCATACATCCTTTGAAATCTGGGTGGAGGCTCCCAAGCCTTCCCAGCTCTGGCATTCTGTGAGCTTGCAGACCTAACACCATGTGGACTCCACCAAGGCTTCTGGCTTCTATTTTCCAAAGCTGCGGGTCCAGCCACACCTGGGGCCAGTTTAGCCACAGCTGGAGCAAAGTAGGCTAAGCAAAAGAGGGCCCTTAGTGCCAGCCCTGCCCCAAGTGCTTCCTTGGACTTAGTGCCAGGCCTGTGGGTCCAGCCACACCTGGGGACAATTTAGCCATTAGTGCCAAGTATACTACGCCCGGGACCCTTAATGCCAGGCCAGGTTAGGGTGACCCTGAGATAGGCCTGGCCAGGCCTGCCCTTAGTGACACTGGGGCTCTTAGCCTCAGGGCTGACCAGGGAAGCCATTAGTGGCAGGCCAGGGTGGCCATAGGGGGGATTCTGGTTTTCTTCCTTTCTTTGAGCTCAAGGGGAGCCAGGCCAGTCCAAGTAAGCACTTGGGGCAGGCCTGGCAGGCCCTTAGCAGAAGGGGGGCCATAGGCAGCAGGGTCGCCATGAGTAGTGCCACGTGCTAAGGCCCCTAAGAAAGAAAGAAAGAAAGAAAAAAGGCCTCTGGCCCCCAAGAAAGAAGGAAGGAAGGAAGAGAGGGAGGGAGGGAAAGGAGGGAGGGAGGGAACAAAGATAGAAAGAAACAAAGACTCCCCCTCAGGCTCCCCTGGCCTGGTCTGCCTCTAAGAGACTCCATGGCCCACCCTGGCCTGCCATGCCACTAAGGGAGCCCCTGGCCTGGCCTCCCCTAGGGCCATAAAGAAAGAAAGAAAGAAAGAGTCCTCCTAGAGCCCCCCTGGCCTGGATGTCATGCCTCTA
>NW_007754240.1:7733-8099 GCF_000696425.1 Galeopterus variegatus
CTTCTTTTGGGTGTTTTCTTCTTTTGGCTGTTTTCTTCTTACGTTGGTATTTTCTTCCTTTTCTGGGTGTTTTTTTCTTTTGGGTGTTTTCTTTCTCTTTTGGATGTTTTCTTCTTTTGGCTGTTCTTCTTTTGGGTGTTTTCTTCCTTTTATGGATGTTTTGTTATATTTTTGGGCATTTTCACCTTTTGGGTGTTTTCTCCCTTTTGGTGTTTTCTCCTTCATCTTGGCACTTTTCTCTTCTTTTTGGTTTATCCTCTTTTCCTTTTTTTCTTATTCTGTTTTTTTTCTCTTTTTCTTTTTTCTGTGTCTTGTTTTCTTCATATTCTTTGCCTTTTTTCTTTATTGCCTTTATCCTTTTTTTTT
>NW_007754241.1:0-5066 GCF_000696425.1 Galeopterus variegatus
CTTTCAGAAGCAAAACTGTATTGAGCTCTACCTCTGTTCTAATTACCACTTCTTTGGTTCAATGACTTATGCTGGATTCTAAACATGGAAGCTTCTCGGACACTTTTTCACAGAGATTATGACACAAAATTCTCACAGCCCGTTTCCAAGGAATGCTCCAATGGGCTTCTAGATAGAACTTGCAAACCTGAGTTCCTACAGTCTAGATGTGAGAAGCACATTCTGCTGCTTTTTCCTTAAGAGTTAAACTAGCTTCTCACAGCTCAACCTCCAGTGTGTGTTTCGGGCAGAGATATACAACACACATTTCCAAGCCTGTTTGAGGGCCTTTTGCAGTGTGATTTCACATATAATTTCCGAAAACAAACTGTATTGAGCTCTACCTCAGTTCTAAGTACCATTTCTTCGGTTCAGTGAACTATACTGGTTTCTAAATGGGGAAGCTTCCCTTATGCTTTCTCGCGAGATTTTAAAACAGAATTCTCAGAAGCCATTTCCACCATACGCTCCAATGGGGTTCCCCATAGAACTTGCAAACCTGAATTCCTACAATCTAGATGTGAGAAGCACATCGTGCTGCTTGATACCTTAGAGTTAAAATAGCTTCTAACAGCTCAACCTCCAGTGAGTGTTTCTGGCAGAGACATAGAACACATACAAGCCTGTTTGAAGACCTTTGCCATGTGATTTCACATAGAGTTTTCGAAACTAAACTGTTTTGAGCTCTAACTCTCCTAACTACCAGTTGTTCAGTTTAGTGAGTTATGCTGGGTCCTAAANGGAAAAAAAAAAAAAAAAAAAAAAAAAAAAAAAAGACAATACACTTTTCCAAGCCTGTTTGAATGCGATTTGCACTGAGGTTTCGCATATATTTTTTGATAACAAACTGTTTTGAGCTCTACCTCTGTCCTAACTACCACTTCTTCATTTCAGCGAGTAATGCAGGATTCTAAATGGGGAAGCTTCTCTGACGCTT
Source organism: Galeopterus variegatus (assembly GCF_000696425.1). Classification (NCBI taxonomy): domain Eukaryota; kingdom Metazoa; phylum Chordata; class Mammalia; order Dermoptera; family Cynocephalidae; genus Galeopterus; species Galeopterus variegatus. Next base: position 977 of record NW_007754241.1, read on the forward strand.
TTTCACAGAAATTTTGAAACAGAATTCTCACAACCTGTTTCCAATGAAGTCTCCAATGGGCTTACCCATAGATCTTGCAAACGTGAATTCCTACAGGATAAATGTGAGAAGCACATTCTGCTACTTGTTCCCATAGCATTAAACTTGCTTCTAAAGATCCACAAGTGACTGTTTCTGGCAGAGGTATATAACACCCGTTTCCAAACCTGTCTGAATGGCTTTTGCAGTGTGAATTCACATAGAAATTCTGAAGCAAATCTGTATTGAGCTCTACCTCTCTTCTAACTACCACTTCTCCGGTACAGTGACTTATGCTGGATTCTAAGCGGGGAAGTTTCCCTGACGCTTTTTCATGGAGATTTTGAAACAGAATTCTCACAACCTGTTTCCAACGAAGGCTCCAATGGGCTTCTAGATAGAGCTTGCAAACCTAAGTTCCTACAGTCTAGATGAGAGAAGCACATTCTGCTGCTTTTTCCATTAGAATTAACCTGCCTTCTAAAAGCTCAACTTCTAGTGAGTGTTTCTGGCAGAGATATAGAACACCCTTTTCCAAGCCTGTTTGAATGCCTTTTGCAGCGTGAATTCACTTAGACTTTCGGAAGCAAAAAGGTATTGTGCTCCAAGTCTCTTTTAACTACCACTTCTTTGGTTCAGTGTCTTATACTGGATCCTAAACCGGAAAGCTTCTCTGACTGCGATTCTAACCCGGAAAACTTCTCTGACTGTTTTTCACAGAGATTTTGACACAGAATTCTCACAACCAGTTAACAACGGAAATAAAACTGTTTTCACCTCTAACTCTCCTCAAACTACCACGTCTTCGGTTCAGTGACTTATGCTGGATTCTAAACATCGAAACTTCACAGACATTTTTACACAGAGATTTTGACAAGGAATTTTAACAAACCGTTTCCAAGGAAGGCTCCAATAGGCTTCTCCATAGAACTTTCCAACACTTATTCCTATAGGCTAGATATGAGAAGCACATTCTGCTGCTTGTTCCTATTGAGTTAAACTTGCTTGTAAAACCTCAACATCCAGTGAGTGTTTCTGACAGAGATATGCAACACACTTTTCCAAGCCTGTTTGAATGCGGTCTGCACTGAGATTTTGCATATATTTTCCAAAAACAAACTGTTTTGAGCTCTACCTCTGTTCTAAGTACCACTTCTTCGTTTCAGTGAGTAATGCAGGATTCTAAATGGGGAAGCTTCTCTGACGCTTTTACACAGATTTTGAAACAAAATTCTCACAACCCGTTTCCAATGAAGTCCCCAATGGGCTTCCCCATAGAATTTGCAAACCTGAATTCCTACAGGATAGATGTGAGAAGCACATTCTGCTACTTGTTCCCATAGAGTTAAACTTGCTTCTAAAGGCTCCACAAAGTGACTGTTTCTGGCAGAGTTATACAACACCCTTTTCCAAACCTTTCTGAATGGCTTTTGCAGTATGAACGCTCCCAAGCGGCGCACAGTAGCAGTGCGCCACCAGGCCGGCACCTCACAGAGATTTTTGACTCAGAAATCTCACAACCCGTTTCCAATGGAAACAAAACTGTTATGAGTTCTAACTCTCTTCTAACTACCACTACTTTGGTTCAGTGACTTATGCTGGATTCTAAACATGGAAGCCTCTTGGACTCTTTTTCACAGAGATTTGGATACAGAATTTTCACAACCCATTTCCAAGGAAGGCTCCAAAGGGCTTCCCCATAGAACTTTCCAACACTTATTCCTACAGGCTAGATATGAGAAGCACATTCTGCTGCTTGTTCCTATTGAGTTAAACTTGCTTGTAAAACCTCAACATCCAGTGAGTGTTTCTGACAGAGATATGCAAAACACTTTTCCAAGCCTGTTTGAATGTGGTCTGCACTGAGATTTTGCATATATTTTCCAAAAACAAACTGTTTTGAGCTCTACCTCTGTTCTAACTACCACTTCTTCGTTTCAGTGAGTAATGCAGGATTCTAAATGGGGAAGCTTCTCTGACGCTTTTACACAGATTTTGAAACAAAATTCTCACAACCCGTTTCCAATGAAGTCCCCAATGGGCTTCCCCATAGAATTTGCAAACATGAATTCCTACAGGATAGATGTGAGAAGCACATTCTGCTACTTGTTCCCATAGAGTTAAACTTGCTTCTAAAGGCTCCACAAAGTGACTTTTTCTGGCAGAGTTATACAACACCCTTTTCCAAACCTTTCTGAATGGCTTTTGCAGTATGAATTCACGTAGAATTTCGGACGCAAATCTGTATTGAGCTCTACCTCTCTTTTAACAACCACTTCTACGGTTCAGTGACTTATGCTGGATTCTAAGCGGGGAAGATTCCCTGACACTTTTTCACGGAGATGTTGAAACCGATTTTTCAGAAGCTGTTTCCAACAAAGGCTCCAATGGGCTTCTTGATAGAACTTGCAATACCAAATTCCTACATTCTAGATGTGAGAAGCACATTTTGCTGCTTGTTCCCTTAGAGTTAAACTAGCTTCTAAAATCTAAACCTCCAGTGACTTTTTCTGGCAGAGATATACAACACACATTGCAAAGCCTGTTTGAAGGCCTTTTGCTGTGTGATTTCACGTATAGTTTCCAAAAACAAACTGTTTTGAGCTCTACCTCTGTTCTAACTAACACTGCTTTGGTTCAGTGAGTTATGCTGGATTCTGAACAGGGAAGATTCTCAGACTATTTCAGAGAGTTTGAAACAGTATTCTCACAACCCGTTTCCAACGAAGGCTTCAATGGGCTTCACTATAGAAATTGCAAAGCTGAATTCCTACGGCCTAGGTGTGTGAAGCACATTCTGCTGCTTGTTCTCTTAGAGTTAATCTTCCTTCTAAAATCTCAAACTGTAGTGAGTGTTTCTAGCCGAGATACAGAACAAACTTTTCCAAGCCTGATTGAATGAGTTTTGCAGTGTGAATACACTTAGACTTTGGGAAGCAAAACTGTATAGTGCTCTACCTCTGTTGTAACTACCAGTTCTTCGGTTCAGTGACTTATACTGGATTGTAAATGGGGAAGCTTCTCTGACGCTTTTTCACCGAGATTTTGAAACAGAATTCTCACAACTTATATTCAATGAATGCTTCTGTTTGCTTCTTCATAGAACTTGCAAACCTGAATTCCTAAAGGGTAGAGTGAGAAGCACATTCTGCTGGTTGTTCCCTTAGTGTTAAACTAGCTTCTAACATGTCAACCTCCAGTGAGTGTTTCTGGCAGAGATATACAACACACTTTTCCAAGCCTGTTTGAATGTGGTTTGCACTGAGATTTCGTGTATATTTTACGAAAGCAAACTGTTTTGATCTCTACCTCTTTTCTAACTACCAGTTCTTCAGTTCAGTGTGTTATGCTGGATTCTCAATGGGGAAGCTTCTCTGACTCTTTTTCACAGAGATTTTGAAACAGAATTCTCACAAGCCCTTTCCACCCTAGGCTCCAATGGGCTAACCCATAGAAGTTGCAAACCTCAATTCCTACAGGCTAGATGTGAGAAGCACATTCTGCTGCTTCTTCACTTAGAGTTATACTAGCTTCTTACAGCTCAAACTCCAGTGAGTGTTTCTGGCAAAGATATACAACACACATTTCCAAGGCTGTTTGAAGGCCTTTTGCACTGTGATTTAACATAGACTTTTTGAAACTAAACTGTTTTGAGCTCTACCTCTATTCTAACTACCACTTCTTCGTTTCAGTGAGTTATGCAGGATTCTAAACAGGGAACCTTCTCTGATGCTTTTTCCAGAGATTTTAACACAGAATACTCACAACCTGTTTCCAACGGAAACAAAACTGTTTTGAGCTCTAACTCTCTCCTAACTACCACTTCTTTGGTTCAGTGACTTATGCTAGATTCTAAGCAGGGAATCTTCCCTGTCGCTGTTTCACGGAGGTTTTGAAACAGCATTCTCTGAAGCCATTTCAATGAATGCTCCAATTGGCTTCCTCCTAGAACTTGCAAACCTGAATTCCTACAGGATTGATGTGACAAGCACATTCTGCTGCTTGTTCCCTTAGAGGTAAACTAGCTTCTAACAGTTCAACCTCTATCGCGCACAGAGATTTTGACACAGAA
>NW_007754241.1:5978-8099 GCF_000696425.1 Galeopterus variegatus
AGGATCTACTTCTGACTCTGACTCATTGGAAGTTGACTGGGATGAGCTTGATGAGGCTGCTAAATATGAGACTGAATGTTACAACCCACCTCTTGTTGCAGCAGTGACTAAATCTTCTCTTTCACAGCTGCCTCCTTATAACTCCCCCTCGGCTCCTGCACCTTCTCCCTTGGGAGATCCACTTAAGACCATGGAGTCTAAAATCCAACAGTTAGAAAAACAAATTCTCCTTGAAGAAAAATTACAATTACTAATAACTAAGTTACAAGAGTTACAGTCTTCTTGGGATTCTCCCTCTTTCGGTCCCTCACTGGAGACTAACTCCCTTATGGCTTTTCTGGTAACCGAGGTTGCTGCAGCTGCTGGGGGCCATCCCACATGGAAACATTCTCAGTTTAGCTTCACGTTTACAAAAGAACTTAAAGAGGCCATTTCTAAATATGGTCCTACGTTTCTAAATATGGTCCTACTGTCCCTTATGTCTTAACCCTTTTGGAGTCACTTTCTGAAATGTGGCTTGTGCCTATTGATTGGAATACCTTGGTATGAGCCATTTTTTCAAGGGGGGATTATCTTTTATGGAAATCTGAATTTTTTGAAAACTGCAAAGAAACAGCCAAGAGAAATCGGGAGGCAGGGAATGGATGGGACATAGACATGTTGACCGGTTCTGGTGATTATTCAAGTATAGAGGAACAAAAAAAATATGACCCTGGTCTTTTTGCTGAAATCCAGGCTGCTGCCCTTAAGGTGTGGTGATGTCTGCCCATAAAGGGGGACTCTAATGTTTCCCTTACTGGGGTTAAACAAGGACCTGAAGAGCCTTTTTCTGACTTTGTCAATAGATTAATGACTACAGCTGACAGACTTTTGGGGAATGCTAATGCCAATCTTGATTATATAAAACAATTAGCTTTTGAAAATGCCAATCTGGCTTGTCAGGCAGCCATTCAGCCTCAAAGAAATAAAACGGATCTTCAAGGCTATATTCACCTTTGTGCTGATATTGGCTCTTCTTATCAACAAGATCTTGCGATGGCCGCTGCTGCTTTCAATGGTCAAACAGTGAAGGATTTTTTAGCAAACAGAGGCCAAACTGGAGGAACCTGTTTTAAATGTGGAAAGACAGGTCATTTTGCAAAGAATTGTAGAGAACAATTTAAGCCCTCGGGGTTTAAGCCACCTACTGTTTGTCCCCGCTGTAAGAGAGGAAAACACTGGGCAAATGAATGTAGATCTAAAACTGATGCCCAAGGAAACCTATTGCCACCCCTTCCGGGAAACGGGCAGCGGGGCCGCCCCCAGGCCCCGAAAACAAATGGGGCAATAAAGTTTGTTCCAGCAAACAACAACAACAATCCATTTCAGCTCTCTTTAGAGCAACCCCAAGAAGTGCAGGGCTGGACCTCAGTTCCCCCTCCGGTGCAATATTAACTTCGGAGGATGGGNCTTCCCCATGGAACTTGCAAACCTGAATTCCTACAAGCTAGATGTGAGAAGCACATTCTGCAGCAGGTTCCATTAGAGTTCAACTTGCTTGTAAAATTTCAACCCCCAGTGAGTGTTTCTGGCCGAGATATACAACACACATTTCCAAACCTGTTTGAAGGCCTCTGTGAGTGTGATTTCACATAGAATGTATGAAACTAAACTGTTTTGATCACTAACTCTCTTCTAACTACCACTTCTTCGGTTCAGTGAGTTATGCTGGATTCTAAACCGGGTAGATTCTCTGACGCTTTTTCACCGAGATTTTGAAACTGAATTCTCACAACCCGTATCCAACGAAGGCTTCAATGGCCTTCATCATAGAACTTCCAAACATGAATTCCTACAGCCTAGGTGTGAGAAACACATTCTGCTGCTTGTTCCCTTAGAGTTAATCTTCCTTCTAAAAGCTCAACGTGTAGTTATTGTTTCTGGCAGATATATAGAACACCCTTTTGCAAACCTGTTTGAATGGCTTTTGCAGGGTGATTTACATAGACCTTCAGAAACAAAACTGTTTTGAGTTCTAACACTCTTCTAACTACCACTTCTTTGGTTCAGTGACTTATATGGGATTCTAAACGTGGAAGCTTCTCGGACTCTTTTCACAGAGATTTTGACACAGAATTCTCA
>NW_007754242.1:0-6269 GCF_000696425.1 Galeopterus variegatus
TGGTTTTTGGGGGAGAGGGGGTTGTTGCTTGTTTGTTTTTGTCTAAAAATTTCTTTATTTTGGCCTCATGATTAAAAGAAAGATATTCACTATATTTATTATATTCACTAGATATTCAATTCTGTGTTTAAATTTTCTGTTTTAGTACATTGTAAAATATTATTACGTTTTCTTTTGGCTTCCACTGTTGCTATGGAGTCAGTCTAGTGAGCACACCCTTGCAGATAACCGTTTTTTGTTTTTTTTTTTTTTCCTCTCTGGCTGCTTTATCTTTTTCTGATTGCTTTCAAGACCATCTCTGTCTTTCGTGGTCTGCAATTCACAGATGCTTTCAGATGGGATTTCATTTTAATATTGCTTGAGATTTTCTGAGCTTCCTGAATCTCAGGATTATAGTTATTCATCAATTGAGGACATTTCTCGGCTATTATCTCTTTGAATATTATTTCTCCCCAGTTCTCTCTATCTTATCTTTCTGAACTTTCAGTTAAACACTCATTAGACCTTCTTACTACATCCTCCATGTCTCTGTTGTACTTTTTATCTTTTTATTTCTCCATGCTAATTTCTGAGAAATTTCTTCAGATCTATCTTCCAGCTCATTAATTTTCTTGTTGGATCTTTTCAATTTGCTGTTACCCACACCAGTTTTTAATTTTAATATTTTTTTATTTACAGAAATTTTATTTTATTTTATTGTAAAAATATGCCTCATTGATATTTATAATTTCTTGTTCCTTTACCATGCTTTCAATATTCTTATTTATTAATTTAAATGTATGAAATATGCTTATTTTATAGTCTCCATCTGATGATTCTATAGATTTTCTTGTACTTTTATTAATTAAAAGAAAATTTTGTGTGTGTGAGCTCATGTTCCTTAAACATTATCTATGGAAGTTCTCTGAGATCTGTGTTTAAGACCCATTCCTCAAGAAAGGATCTGTTTGCTTCCATCTTCAGGCACTTATCATCCCAGGACCACTCTTTACTAAATTTTTGGTCTCAGAATTTTGTTAAGACTACGCAGATAGAGTGAATCATAGCCTGCAAACGCGAGGGAATTCAGGCTCATGGTTAGGGATTCTCATATGTCGCATTTTCTTTTTTTCCTTTTCATCTTTTATAATGTTCACAGCAAAGTCCAAGACAGTCAAATCCTCTCCTCTGTGGTTGGGCTTTCTAGTTCGCGCATTATGAGTGTCACCCTGAATGGTCCTGACTTTAAACAGTGTCCTCAAATCAGTCTGGGCGCTAGGCTTGGCCCCTTGACGTCTATGCTGTAGTCTACTAAAACCAAGTCTGTAGACCACCAAACACTGACAGACGTACTCGGGGCAAAAAAAAAATAATAATAAGTGCTCTCTCATTATTTCCTTCCCTCAGTTATTTCCTTTACTGTCAGCTCAGCTATGTCTTTTAAACTTTTTATTTTATAATATACCTTACCCAGCATTTTAAGTATCCTGCACTTGGAGAGGTACATATATACAGTCTACAGTAACACCAGCATTTATTTATGGGGCCATCCTTCTTTCCCCACCAGATTGTAAGTTCTCAAGCTACTCCATTTTGTGCAACTAGTAATTCTTGCACACATTAGCATTTAATTAATGTTTGTTATTTGAAATAAATCTGTTTTCTATTATTCAAATAAAATTCTGAATAAACTTACAGAAACAACATAATCTCCCCCACTCAGCTTTCCATTTTTACACCCTTTCTCCTTTGCTCACACATAGCAATATTTCCTTTTAGTTAACAGATAGTCTTGATTCATAATATGTTAACTCAAAATATTCTTCTGGCTTCATTAACCAAGTAACCTCATTTTTACCCGAAAACTCAGATTAACTGGTCACCAACCTAACATCAGCTGTTTGAAATAAAATGATTATAAAAAGTTCAGGAAGACTTGATCTGACAATGCAAATCAAATCTATGTTTAGACTAGTTATATAATTTATTACCCAGTGATGTCAAATTTATACCTAAGTGACCCTTTTGTCAGAGATGACTGACCACATACATGGGGACTGCGGATGTAGCTAAAGTTTATTAATTTAATCTTAGAAAAAAATCATTCAAATATTGATTTATCCTTTAAATTAAATCCATGCTTGTTTTTAACAACCACATTTTAAATAATTTACCAGTTAAATTGCATACCATCATCATCATACAAACCTCAGAGTCAAACTTCAGCAAAATGTACATTTGCATTATGACTTTGCCTATTTCCAAGATACGGGAGTACACCCCATTTTATTTTTTTGGATAGATCTATATAGAGACATTGAAAACAGTCTATGATATAGTGAGCCATTTTTGGAAGCACTATGATATAATGTTAAAATGAAGAGAAATGTGAAAACTTACAGAAAACAGACTGCTGTGCCCAAAAAGCTGAACTCTTTCATCAGCTCAGACCTTCCACTCCCTAACCTCACATGAGGCTCTAATTCAGTAGTAGCAAGCCTAATTGCCTAGAAGGCCTTGCCTGGAATGCCAGCGAGTACAGAGGGCAAGGTACGGACCCTGGCAAAGTGCAGAGGACTGGTCCTGTCCAAAGGGGCAGGGCTGCCTCTAACCTTCAGCTGATTGTTTCCATGTGGGGGTGCAGGCCAGAGGTGCACATCTCCCAAACCAAGAATCCATATTTTTATGTGAATTCTCATTTTACAAATTTTTCTCAATCAAGAGGATGGGGAAATATTGTGTGATTCATAAAAATATAAAATAAACATGGTAGATGGTTTTTATAATCTTGGAATGGAAAAAAATCTTTCTAGGTATGACAGAAAACTCAGAAGACAAGGGAAAAACAAATGATATTTGGTATATAAAAACTGTTAAACTCTGCATAACAAAAACACCATGAAAGCAAACTCACATGTAAAAGCTAACATGATATTTGCAAATGCAGGCAAAAATGCTAACTTTCTTACATACATGCAGTATGTTATATATTCCAATAGAAAATTATTGGTAATGGTGGAAGAGATGATTCATAGAAAAGGAAATACAAATGATTCTCCCACATGCGAGAAGACAGCGACATCACCATAATACAAGAACTGCTGATTACATTGCAGCAAGATGCCATAGTTCACTGACTAATTCAGCAAATGTCAAAGAGCTTCAAATCATACTGTTGGCAAGTCAAGAAATGAAAGACAGACCTCTCATACATTGTTGAGGGATTACAAATTGATAAAAGTCTGTAGGAGGGCATTTGTCAGAATTTATCAAATTTACACATACGCATTCATTTTGACCTGGCAAGTCATCTTGTATACAGATAAACGAAATGAGCCAATGACACACTTACAAGGATATTTACTCTCTGTGCACACTCTGAAACGTAAAACTTCAGAATTGACTTAATTTAAACTTTTATTAGGGGAAAGTAAACAACATGGCCTAGGAGAAGATCATCACGGTCTGAACCCAGAGCCAAATTGCAATAAAGAGAATAACAGGGCAGGCCTCACCTTTCCCCCCAGTATGGCGAAGGCGGCATGAGCTTTATCTCAGGTGAACAGGAAGAAACCAGCCTCTGAACACCCCTGAATTAATATGCTTCACTTACCACTGCATGGCTCCCCTATCCAGTCTGTCCCAGGCATCATCCGTATGTACTCTCTTTTAATCCTCACAAAAACACCTTAAGATAAGTAGCTTTATCCTGTTTTTAGTGATAAAGATTGAGCAAGTAGCCCAGTTTTACTCAGATGCAGCTGGTAGAGCTCAGGGTTCCCTTCGAGTTCTGTCTCCAAACATTAAAGTTCTCTCTATCACATCCCAGGTTTCTTGAAGGAGAAAAGTTCACTTATGTCCTATTTCTATCCATGTTCTAATGCTCTATACAGAAGTGTCATATGTACAAAGAAGGGGCTTTAAAACAACTACTAAATCTTCTTGTTCATACAAACATACATATGGGCTCAGGTTTGATGCATCATGTGAGAGGCAGGAAAACACGGTGGTAAAGAGCTTGGACCTGGGAGTCGGATTCTTCATTATTTAAGCAAGATATACCACTTGCTAGCTGTGTACCCTTTGGGCCAGTTATTTAGTTCATGGGGCTCAGTTTTGTTACTTGCAAAATGGTAGTAATAATAGTGACTACTTCATAAAGTTTATAAAAGGCCTAAATGAGTATAATTTATGGAGAGTACTTAAAACTTGTCCAAATGTGGCAGATGGCATTTTCCAGTGGTGGCTGCAACAAGGATGGCTCCCATCTCACGACTCTTCAATGTGCCTTTGGCTCCCCTCCAACAAGAGATGGAGTCTGTTTCTCCACGCCCTGGAATCTGGGCGTACCCTGGCTCTGCTGTGACCAGGAGAATCTGGACGAAGTGATGTTGCACCAGTTCTGGTCACAGCCCTTGAATGGCCTGGCAGCTTTTGCTTCTGCCTCTTAGAAGCCAGCTGTCACGTAAGACATGCAGCTGCCCTGCGAGCACCATGCTGTGGGAGTCCACACCACATGGACGGTCTAGGGGATGAAATGCCGTGTGAAGGGAAGGAAGCCACACCAAGGAGTCAGATCCATGAGTGGAGACGTCATCTTGGAGTGGAACTGCCCGCTCTGGCTGTCCCCGCTGACACCACGTGGAGCCGAGACAGACCACCCAGCCAAGGCCTAAGTCCTGACCCACAAAACCATGCTCAAGAAAAAAAGATGGCTGTTTTAAACCATTAAGTTTTGGTGTAGTTTGTTAACCATCAATAGATAACCAAAATATCTGGTATAAAGTACTTGAAAACTAATGTTCACTATTATTTTATACAAAGGCATAAGAACTCCCTTAAAAAACACTATAATAAATAGCTATAATGCTTTCATTGGTAAAAAATTTAAAAATCATTTTTAAAATGATATTTTAACTGGTGTCACAAAAGGGAGTTTTTGAGTAATTACCCAAATACAAGAGAGAACAAAGGGAGGAATAAATTTAATAATCCACACAGTATTGTTGGGAGACACTGCACTTGTGCAGAGCAAACTTAATTTTCAGAGAACAAAGACGAACCAAATGCTCTCCTATTTCACGGTTTTTTAGGGCTAGTATTCTTGGGAATGAACATGGGGAAAAGCCTCTAGAGATATCTTTCTGCGGCATATATGTTTACCATTTAATTTATTCTTCTCTAAAGTGATTCACAGGAGGGGGCTGAGCTCAAGACTCTTACACATGTGAAAATCTCTTGTAAAATGCACAGAAAGACCACTGGCTGGGTGTCTACTTTTTTCCACCCACAGTTTGGCTCGTAAATACACTCAGGCTGTGTTAGTAAAATACACTTAAAACTGCCTTATGTCAACAGACACAGCATAATAGCATCTTCTCATAAAATCATATTCAGCTAGAACCACAGGACGTTATTATAACCTCTGTGATCTTTAACCAGTCTCTACAGCCTGGTAAACCCCAGAGTCAGCTGCCTTTCAAGTGCTTTAGGTTAACACCCTTTCCTCCTGCACTGGAATTGTTTTGTAACTAAGGAACGATGTCTCCACTCTCACTAATAAAGAATTCCCTCTGTATACCACCCCACCCCTGCCCCCACATAGAGCTTGGCCTATAGTAGTTGCTTAGTCTACTTAAAAATTACGTTAATTGAATTAAAAAGATGAAGATGCATCTTGTCCTAAAAGAGATTTCAATCTAACACATAAATAGTTTGGAAATCAGCTACTGACCTGGTGTACAGATGGTCTTGACAGGGACCTAAACAATTTGTTTAAAGAGTTATGAACTGTTTCATTGATCAGCCCTTTATAAAACCATTCATGCTTGAGTACAATTTTTGTTGTGGCTTATGCCTAGAAACAGGACCAGTGTTCTAGATTGTGAGTCCTGGGAGCTGAGAGCACAGCTTTGATAAGAAAACATTGTTGTCTGAAGGTGTATTAGTCCGTTTTGTGTTGCTATGACAGAAATACCTGAGACTGGGCAATTTATAAAGAATAGAGGTTTATTTGGCTTACGATTCTGGGACAGCTGCATCTGGCACGGGCCTCAGGCTGCTTCTACTCACGGCGGAAAGCAGCAGGCAGCTGGTGGGTACAAGCAGATCACATGGCGAGAGGGAGAGAGAGAGAGAGAGAGAAGGTGCCAGGGTCTATAAAACAATCAGCTCTCGTGGGAACTAATAGAGCGAGAACTCACTCATTAATCCTCCCTCCCCCAGGGAAAGCATTAATCCATTCATGAGGGATCCGCCCCCATGACTCAGTTTCCAACACTGCCACATTG
>NW_007754242.1:7460-8099 GCF_000696425.1 Galeopterus variegatus
GTCTTTCTTTTACCAGACTGGAATTCTGTTGTGTGCAAGCAGACAAGCACACCTGATAACTCAGTCCCAAAGAGTATGATGAAAGAAACGTGGTCACGCTGTGACGGGGCACAGAGAAGTGGGCTTCCTATCTGTGACCTGGGAGACTTGGGAATCAACCCATATAAGCACGGACAGATGCACAGGATGAATCAGAGCTACAGAATACATGCTCAACCCACAGGATTCCCACTTCTAATCATGGACACGGCATGGTTTTTCTGTGAATGCTGAAAGTATTTCTTATCATCTTAGAGTAGAGCTGATGGAAAACCAAACCCACACGATTGATACCTTTGTTTGCTGAATCCAAATACCAGTTAAATACACAACCTCGTGAAGTCTCTCATTTGAATATTTGGGCCTTGATTAGAGAGGAGTGTAATTCTCACAACTTGAGCAACGACATCTGGACAAGAGGAGAACCTAGAGAAGCCCAAAGTTGATGTCATTCAAATCTCACAAGAAAACAATGAAGTAGACCATATTTTACAGATAAGAAAATATTTCATAGACAAGAAAAACTTATAGGTTTAACACTGCAAGTGGCAAAGCCAGAATTCAAACCAGAAAGTCTGACCCAAAGCCCTTGCTTTTAAC
>NW_007754243.1:0-514 GCF_000696425.1 Galeopterus variegatus
GACCAAACAAATTGATCTAGGAAAACTAATCAGACATAGCTAGTCGATCTAGGAAAACTAAACAGACCAAGACAATCGATCTAGGAAAAATAATCAGACCAAGCTAATCGATGTAGGAAAAGTAATCAGACCAAGCTAATCAATAAAGGAAAACTAATCAGACCAAGCTAATCAATCTAGCAAAACTAATCAGACCAAGCTAATCAATCTAGCAAAACTAATCAGACCAAGATAATCGATTAAAGTAAACTCATCAGACCAAGACCTTCGATCTAAGTAAACTCATCACACAAAGCTGATTGATCTAAGTAAACTCATCATACCAACTACATTGATCTAAGTAAACTCATCAGACCAAGCACATCGATCTAAGTGAACTCATCAGATCAAGCACATCGATCCAAGTAAACTCTTCAGACCGAGCTCATGGATCAAAGTAAACTCAATGGACCGACCTCATCGATCTAAGTAAACTCATCAGACCAAGGTCATCGATCTAAGTAAACTCATCAGA
>NW_007754243.1:6111-6527 GCF_000696425.1 Galeopterus variegatus
GACCTAGCTCACAGGTCTAAGTTAACTCATCAGACCTAGCTCATCAACCTAAGTAAACTCAGCAGACCCATCTATTCCATCTGAGAAAACTCATCAGACCAAGCTCATCCATCTGAGTAAACTCATCAGACCAAGCTCATCCATCTGAGTAAACTCATCAGACCAAGCTCATCAATCTAAGCAAACCATTAGACCAAGCTCATCGATCTAAGTAAACTCTTCAGACCAAGCTCATCGATCTAAGTAAACTCATCAGACCATGATCATCGATATAAGTAAACTCATCAGACCAAGCTCATCGATCTAAGTAAACTCATCACACCTAGCTCATCGATCTAAGTAACCTCATCAGGCTAAGCTCATCGATCTAAGTAAACTCATCACACAAAGCACATTGATCTAAGTAAACTCATCAG
>NW_007754243.1:7527-8099 GCF_000696425.1 Galeopterus variegatus
AGTAAACTCATCAGACCAAGCTCATCAATCTAAGTAAACCATTAGACCAAGCTCATCGATCTAAGTAAACTCTTCAGACCAAGCTCATCGATCTAAGTAAACTCATCAGACCATGATCATCGATCTAATTAAACTCATCAGACAAAGCACATCAATCTAAGTGTACTCCTCAGACCTATATCATCAATCTAAGAAAACTCATCAGACCAGGCTCATCGATCTAAGTAAACTCATTGGACTAAGCTCATCGATCTATGTAAACTCATCAAAGCAAGCTAATCGATCTAACTAAACTCAACAGACCAAGCCCATTGATTTAAGTAAAATCAACACACCAAGATCATCGATCTAAGTAAACTCATCAGACCATGATCATTGCTATAAGTAAACTCATCAGACCAAGCTCATCGATCTAAGTAAACTCATCAGACCAAGCTCATCGATCTATGTAAACTCATCAAAGCAAGCTAATCGATCTAACTAAACTCAACAGACCAAGCCCATCGATTTAAGTAAAATCAACACACCAAGCTCATCGATCTAAGTAAACTCATCAGACCAAGCTCATCGAT
>NW_007754244.1:0-612 GCF_000696425.1 Galeopterus variegatus
TTAACAAGTGATTTATGAGAAGATATTTTAAACTATGCAAATATCCTGTTTCTCATCAAATTTTCACCCACTAGTTTTGTATCCCTTCTATATTTTTTATATGGCTTCTATGGTAAGGAATAGCTTCACCATTTATTAATTTATTCTTTTATTTTTTATATAAATAGGTGTTTGAGGATTTTTATTTTTTTCAGTTTATTACTATCATAATTTCATAATGTTCAAATTGTCCTAGAATGGAACAGTGATAGGCACTTCAAACTGGGTTTTGTATCATTTTCCTGGGTCACTATGCTTCTTAGAGCATCTCCTTAATTTTCTTGAATTTATGTGATTTTTTTTCCTCAGGTAACAGAAAATGGATGATGATGGAAAACACCAATGCTAGTTCTACAGGATACTTTGTTCTACAGGGGTTTTCTAATTGGCCTCATTTAGAAGTTGTGCTCTTTGTGGTCATCTTGATATTCTACTTGATGACACTGATAGGAAACCTGTTCATCATCATCCTGTCATACCTGGACTCCCATCTCCACACTCCCATGTACTTCTTCCTCTCAAACCTGTCTTTTCTGGATCTCTGCTACACCACCAGCTCCATCCCTCAGTTGC
>NW_007754244.1:4619-8098 GCF_000696425.1 Galeopterus variegatus
TATGTATAGAAAATAACTTTCAGTAACTAATAGGGACCACAGTTTGAGTTTAAAAACTAAATAAAAAAAAAAATAAAAAAAATAAAAACCCCAAAACAACAACTACAACAACAACGAAAAAAACACCACATAGTTTACTTCTGGTTTTGGACACTTCATGTAATATTGTAACATCCTGGTCTCTCACTATCTACTTTTTTCCCCACCATCTTAATTAAGCTATAATTGACAAAAATTGCATATATTTATGATATACAATGTGATGTTTTGATATATACATATACTATGAAATTACTTATTCAAGCCAATTAACATATCCATCCCCTCACATACTTATTGTTTGTGTGTGTGGTGAGAACATATAAAATCTATTCTCCTCAATCTGCAAGTATACAGTACAGTATTATTAATTATATTCACCATGTTGTTGTACAATAGATATTTTACATTTATTTCTCTTATCTAACTGAAGCTTTGTATCCTTTGACAAACCCCATTTCACTTATTTCTCCCCATCCTCAGCCCTGTGCAACCACCATTCTACTACTCCTTACTTCTCTGAGTTCACCTTTTTTAGATTCTACATTTAAGTGAGATTATGCAGTATTTGTCTTTCTGTGTCTGACTTATTTCACTTAGTAGAATGCCCTCTAGGTTCTCCATATTTGCATAAATGTCAGGATTTCCTTCTTTCTTAAGGCTGAATAATATCCTATTGTACATATATACACCACACTTTCTTGATCCATTCACCTGTAGATGGACACATAGTTTGATTTCATATCTTGGCTATTATAAATAATGCTTCTATGAACATGGGAGTTCATATATATCTTTGGCATACTGATTTCAATTTCTTTGGACATATTTTCTTTGGACATATTTCCTGTAGTGGGAGTGTTGAATCATAACATAGTTCTATTTTAAATTTTTTGAAAAATGTACATAGTGGTTTTTATAACAAGTGTATCAATTTACATTTTTAATGACTGTACAAGGGTTCTCTTTTATTTACATCTTTGTCAGTACTGGTTATCTTTAGTTTTTTTCATAAAAGACATTATAACAGGTGTGAGGTGATATCTACTGGGGAGACCTTGGACCCTGAGTCCACTGGGAACTGGGGCTCTGGGGACAAGTCTGGAGCCTGGAGCTAACCTGGTCCTGGGGGTGGACCTGCAACCTGGTTCCTTGGGGGATGAGGGAGTGTGGTGCTGGGGTCTGCAGCAAAGTCAGGTACTAACTTTAATCTCTTTCTGCAATGTGGGGGAGGGAGTGTATCTCTGTTTATATGCTCTGGGGGCTTGGGGGAAGGGTGATGGAGGTAAGTTGAAACTGTCCTTCTACCCTCTTCAAAGTGTCTTTTCTTATTTCTGTGCTATACCAGGTATTGTGATATCACACCAGAATTCCTTAGTTCTTGTGAGGGTTTTTGTTTTTCATTTTTTATTTTTTGTACATGACTAGTTGTTCAAATTGATGTTTCTGCTGCAGGGTGGAAAAATGGTTGGTGCAATGAGCACTGCAAAGTCCTGTTCCACCATCTTGCTGACATCACTCCTACTCACTCTCCAAATTTTTTTTCAACTTTTTAATTTCCTGTGCACTTTTGTCCATTTTCTGCTTGCAAAACATAAATTCTTTTTTCCATGTATAGATTTTTTTCTTTGGGGATGCTATAATTATGGCTTATGTAATATTGAATGCTAGGCACAGAATATGGACAATAGATTTTTAGCTCTGGAAGCTCATTCTTGTGGCCAAGAACACTCAAAGCAAAGTAGAAGCTCTGATCCTCCCATTGATTGCCAGATCTCAAGCCAACATTTGGGAATTGGCATTTACACAGTACACATGAACTTGTGCCAAAAGTAACCTTACTATAAAACTAACAATGAGATCAGCCTTTTTCCAGATAAGAATGGAGGCTAACCGCACTGAAGCACCAGCTTCTTTCATCCTGTAATTTTCTCTTCCCCGTCCAGACTGATATCTCCCAATATTTGTGCACTTCATCTTATAGTTAGTCCTGTGCAGCATATTCCTTATATACCTTCTCAATTACCTCTTCCTGTTGTAACTTGGTAGTACAGGATTATTGGCCCAAATACTATATGTCATCCAGGTAATCCCAGAAAATAGCCCTGGCGTCCAGCCCAGATCTACTCAGTCTCTGCTGTTTTATGTGACTTCAGGTTTACGTCTTCCATCTCTGTTTTACAAATGTGGGGCTGGAAAGGTAATTGAAGATCATGCATTATGATAACATCACGTGATTTCAAACATTAAAAGCTTGCTAAGACACACCACCATATGCCAATATAATTCAACAACCACAAAAAACTTACAGAGGAGTTGTAAAACTAGTACAAAGACTTACTATGGACCTTCACCAGATTTCACAAATTTAACATTTTAACGAGGGTACTTTATCATTCTATGATAATGTAGTATTAATATGCTTTTAACATTTTTCTAAAATATTACAAAATATAATGTACATCTCCCCCTATTAGGTCCTGGGAGTATTTTCTAAAGAAAGGAACTAATTCAGGATTATAAATTGGAGGGGTCATGTTTCTTAGTCTCCTTTATTTTGGAACTATTCGTCAGTCTGTCTTTGTCTTTGGTGGGCTTGATGTTTTTGAAGAGTACAGGCCATTTGTTTATATCCTTTGATTTAGGTTGTCTGGCATTTATGCATAATTAGATTCAAGTTATTGATTTTTGGCAGAAATACCACAGAGTACTATTATATCCATCTTAATGCCTCATATTAGAAGGAATATGGTATTTATTTATTTTATTGCTGGTGATAATAACTATGATTGCTTGGTTAACATGGTGTCTGCCAGGCTTCTTTACTATAAAGTTACTATGTTTTCCTTGGTAATCCATAAGTATCACTTGGAAAAATATGTTGAAATTCTATAGAATTCTGTTTTTCAACTAATTTCACTTACTAGTTTTGTCATCAAGCATCTCTTAGTAATTCTTCCCGGAAACAATCATTACTATGTTGGTTGCCAAATGGTAATTTTTAAAGTTTCATCATTTTTCCTACATTTATTAGTTGCTGTGGTAGACTGACTAATGTCTTTTTTTCTTCTCTCAAAATGTTCACATCCTAATTCCTTGGAACTGTGATTATATATTAATATATGTGGCAGAAAGATCTTTCCAGCTGTGATTAAATTAACATTTATTAGTCGGTGTGGTATACTGAATGAGGTCTTTTCTTCTTTCAAAATGTTCACAACCTAATCTCTTGGAACTGTGATTATATATTAATTTATGTGGCAAAAAGACCTTTCCAATATTTTCTATGATCTTAGTCTTTTTTAAAAAAAGAAAAAAATTAAACAAACAAAAAAGTTCATGGAAAGATTTCCATTATCTTTCAATTCTATTTTTCCAGGAACTTTTTATTTATTTATTTTTCCTGCACCCCCGCCCCTTTCCATGAACTTTTAAAAGTG
>NW_007754245.1:0-3776 GCF_000696425.1 Galeopterus variegatus
TATTAAATGTGACCAGGTTCCATTTACACAGATTTCTTTGTTGACTATTCACAGAAGAGTTAGGGTGTAAGAGAGAATTCTGCCAACATATGTCAATGTTTGCTTCCACTATTAATGAGGAATGGACTGCCTTTGGTCTCCATGTTTCCCAGCCTCTTTCCCTCTCCACCACCACCAAAGTCCTCTCAACATGTCGGTCAAAGGCTACCTAGATACCGGAGTCGATTATCAACTTATAGCTTTGAGATATAACTACAGGTGGCCAAACATTAGTTGGGATGGGTGTAAGAGAGAATTCTGCCAACATATGTCAATGTTTGCTTCCACTATTAATGAGGAATGGACTGCCCTTGGTCTCCATGTTTCCCAGCCTCTTTCCCTCTCCACCACCACCAAAGTCCTCTCAACATGTCGGTCAAAGGCTACCTAGATAGTGGAGTCGATTATCAACTTATAGCTTTGAGATATAACTACAGGTGGCCAAACATTAGTTGGGATCACCTCTGAGCAATACATGGAGAAGTGGAAAGTGTTATTTGTAGCTCATAAAAATTCATGAAGAAAACATATGATAGAACCAGAGAAAGTACCTTAGAGTTCATTTTGTCCAGCAAGCTCATTTTCAGCTGAGAAAACTGAGCCCCAGAGAAGAAAAAGTTTAATATGGCCATTGCAAATATACAAAAAATAATGAAAATCTCTCCTGTCCATTCACCTTCTGCAGATTATCTTTCACTCTAATGCACCAAATACCATTTTCTCTGTTTTTTTTTTTTTTCTTTATTCGGTTGTTGACTCTTCTTTTTCAGTGCTCTAGGCTTCTTGTGACTAATCCTGGAAATGAATTATGTGTGTTCATTTAACTCTCAGGCTGCAATTTAACTCCTAGTCTTAAATACACAGTCTCTGGGACTACCTGGATGTGAATCCCACTTTTATCACTTAATAAGGGAGAGATGTTGTACATTGGACTTAATCTCTCTGGCCTGTTTTTTCATCTTTAATGTTGGTAATAGTTGTTCCTACCTCACAGATGTTCGGAGAGAATAAAATGAGATTACAGGGGTGTGTGTGTGTGTGTGTGTGTACCATACATATCAAAGAATACGTATTTGGCAACATGCCAGGCACATAGTAACTGTTCAGTAAATGTCAGCTGTTATTTCTAAGAATAGTATACTTAATTATCAAAACCCTGGTTATTTCATTAAATTAAATAAATAAATATATGTCACAAACCAAGCCACCTCATGAGTTACTATGTCTTTTTGGGGAGTAGGAGCAGCACAGACATGATGTGTAGAGTAGTAATCTGTTCATGGACTAGCCCTGTGTGCCAAGCCCTACAGTAAGACCTTTGCTGTTTTGTCCCATTTGCACCTTACAACAATCCAACCCCACTTTCTGTTTGCAGATGAGAAAACTTAACCAAGTCTGAGAGATAAAGTGACTTGCCCAAGATCACTTGGAGACAAGATTCTGAAGATAGGAGATTAGAGGTTGACGATCCCAAAGCCTTTCCTACCTAAATCACTCTGGTTTTTCCTTCTCAGGATTGTGCCAGCCCTGGACAGCATACAATCAGGTTACCAAGCTGTGTGCACAGAGAACAAGAGATGTGATGCACAACAGCAAATGTTGAAGGTGCTCATTTCTCTAACTCAGTTGCCACAAAATCAGACCTTTCACATCTGCCACTTATTTGTCATAGCATGTGTATCCACAAAGTTTGGATTTTAATTTCAGATTTTCATGACATGTCTCTTCTTGCCTAATCATATAACCATTATTATATGTTAATTTATGTTTTATTTTATTAAAAATTATTCAAAATAAAAGTAGTTAAAGTTTATTATAGGTAAACTTAAGAATTTTGTTAAAAGTTCACCAATCTTACACTATTTTTAAAAAAAGAAAAAAAGGCATTTTTTTTTTTAATGGCTCACTGCTTCCAAAAAATTCTCCCTCATACCACATCCAGGCCTTTGAGAATCTACACCAACATACAATCACATATTATAGGCATCCCATTCTAAGGGGAAAATGTCAGTTCAAAGAAATAAGGCCTGGATTTTTTCATGGCCTTTGAAGCTTAGTAGATGCTGAATGATAATATTGCTAGAAATAACAATGATCTGATAATTTTTATTGCTTTTCCTTTGGTGAGAAATACTTCTTAAACATATAAGTGTGTGTGGTGTGTGTGTATGTGTGTAGTATGTGCTGGCTTTTTATAAAGGCTCTAGATAAAATTGGAGAGTGTCTAATCCAGGAAGCTCTAATGTCAATCTTTATTTTACAAGCACCAAAATGTATATCACGAGAAATTGTCATTCATCATGACACTTCACATGTACTGCACTGTTTTAATAGAAAAATCTAGAGTTTCATTATGTTAATGTTGAGCAATGAAAATAAAACATCATAAAAAAATAAACACTTTTTGGTGATTGGCTATAGCAATTTTCTGTCAGCTTCAAGCACAATAAAAGCACACTGAATGGAGATAGAACAAACGCCAGGAATCCAGAAGCACCAAAAACGTTTTACTGGGTCCCTGGAAATCTAGGGCTAATAAGTTTCAGCCCAAATAACATACAACTTATCCGATAAACTATGTAATAATTAATTATTCCAGAGAAGAATTTACACAGTGATTTTGTCCATATACCAATGCTGAAAGGAATTTATCCAAATAACATTGCTCATTCAAAGTGATGGACAAAGTGCCTCATTTAAAATTGAATACCTGATGTAGGTCAAAATCAAAATAAAGGAATATTTCAGAGCAAATGCAATGCAGGAGCTCATCAATAACTTTGCTGATTTTTTTTTCTTTCATAGGCAACATAATATAGAATTGATATACTAACAGGAGGACCATCGAGATATGCTCAATGTGCAAAGAAAAAAATAACCATATATACAATCCTATTATGTATAAGCTCAGGTATTTTCTACATACAGACACATATTTATTGGAAAATTAACTAAAAATGTAGATTGGTATAGGAGGGAAGTCTAGATTTGGCTTAATATAAAATATCTTAATCTTAAAAAGTTAACTATTCTTAGGTATCAAAACTTCCACAATTAGGAGACATAATTTTATTCATATTTTTCCTCTCCACCTTTTGCCTAAAATTCCTTTACTATAGTATTCCATTTGGAATGAAGCAAATATTTTTCATGTAATATGATGTGCCAGCCAAGATATAATATTTGTCATATGATTCATAAATACTTACTGAATTGAGTTACATTTAATACTTTTATACAAAAATCCTCCAGAGTAGACTACTCTATTTTAAGATGAACTAAACAACATCCCACTGCAATGTGTTTGAAATATCTATCCATTTATTTACAAACCACATGAAGGAAAGAAAGGACATGCAGACTACATACTGGGGCAACAGTTTCCTTCTTTTTTTCCAACAGATTATTCAGGTATAATAAAATTTATAGAAACATTTTCTAGAAGATGAGCAAAGATTCTTAAATCTGTCTTTCCTGAGTTGAGTACACTACTGTTTACAACATCCTGCCCTTTCACAAAAATTATCTTTGGTCAAAAATATCTCGCTGGTCAATTTTAC
The DNA here is from genome assembly GCF_000696425.1 of Galeopterus variegatus. Classification (NCBI taxonomy): domain Eukaryota; kingdom Metazoa; phylum Chordata; class Mammalia; order Dermoptera; family Cynocephalidae; genus Galeopterus; species Galeopterus variegatus. The sequence continues at coordinate 3,600 of NW_007754245.1, forward strand.
TAAATTTTGCCTATTTTGTGTTAAAGAATTTAGGTATTGCCCAAACCCAAGTGAGTACACTACTGTTTAAAACATCCTGCCCTTTCACAAAAATTATCTTTGGTCAAAAATATCTTGCTGGTCAATTTTACTAAATTTTGCCTATTTTGTGTTAAAGAATTTAGGTATTGCCCAAAC
>NW_007754245.1:4777-5624 GCF_000696425.1 Galeopterus variegatus
TAGGAAAAAAATAAATGAGTGTCTACCTTGCAAGAATCCTAGAATTCTTTTAGTTTTCCAGAACTCCTGGATCTTTTTAGTCCCAATGTCCCTGCTTCTCTGATGACAGAGACATTCTATGGCCAAACCACTGGCATTGCCAAACCCTTGGCCAAACACCCTGCTTGAGTCCATGAAGATCCCTCTTTGTTCTGTTGTCTGTGCAGACAACGCTCACCCGACTGTGTAGAAAAAAGTGCAAGTCTGGAGCTGTGTGCACATAAGTAAAATATTGTTGAATAGTGCCTAAGGAAATAGAAGAACATTATTTTAAATTATCTTGATCATAAAATCCAATTGAAGATTTGGCAATATAGCAGCAAAAAAATCTCAAAACCAGTTATTCCTTTTAAATAAAAACAAAAATGAGAAACAGTAACTATTAGAAATCCCACCTGGTGCTTTTCCTGTGTTAATGATGCTTCTTAAATTGCATGTGGGTAAATGGTAATTTTGTCTCACACCATTAAAAACTAATGGAACCCTTGATGATAAGAAATGCCATAGCTAGCTTGTTGGAAAACGTTTAATTAATAAAGTAATAAAATTATTGTAAACTAGTGCAGTTTCAGGGAGAATTCAATGGGATATAAAACATATAAAACATCCTAGAGAGTTTGTATAGGAAATAAACATTACTATATAAAATACCATATAAAATTAAGGGGATTTGTGTCACATAGAATTAAAATTAGCTATTATACTAATAAAAAAGGATTATTCTTTCAGGGGAAAAAATGTGAGAGAACACGACTTTAACAAGCTATTTTCAATCATCCAAGAAAGTATCTAAATTACAAAAAAAAAA
>NW_007754245.1:7402-8098 GCF_000696425.1 Galeopterus variegatus
AACAAAAGACAAAAAGGAAAAAAAATAAAAAAATATGTTTATATATTTGGAAGACACACCCTAATCTTTAACCACTGTCTCTAGTAATAAGATTGGTAGATTGTAAGGCACTTTTGACTTTCATGTTGTATGTTTCTCTTTTGTTTATCTATTGTTTGTAATGAGTATGTATTAAGTTTGCAAAAAACAAATTACCTTTAAAAAAGTTAAAAAGTCATTTTATTCTCAAAGATACAGAAACTAAATATAATTATCTGGTTCCATTTTCAGGATGCCAGGGTCAACTGGCTAGGGTTTAGAAAGGGAGGTTCTTTAGCATTTTTAGTGAGTTTGAAGTATTTGTCTTGTCATAATTTATGAAAACTTTCAAATTTTTAGGGCAAAAAATTATACCTGAAAAACTAAAAGATATGTATATCAATATATATCAACACATTTTCACACCCTTTTCCAAAACATGGGGTGAAGTGTCCTTGAGCACTCAAAGCATTGTTTCTTCAGACAAAACAGCAAGAGAGTTTCCTTGATGAAACTAATTTTAGGATTACATTAGCATTTGCATATGGTTAATCATCAGCCATAGAACATAGACAGAGGCCCTGTATTTTTTAATCTAGGTATCCAGCAGTGCTAACGATACCATTAGTCAACACTTCATAATTTGGGAATTTGTGTATATTGGATTTAAGAAATTTT
>NW_007754246.1:0-3687 GCF_000696425.1 Galeopterus variegatus
TATACTAATTTAAATGTACAGTCTATTTAATTTTATCTGAATTCAACAGAAGAAAGAGAAAGTGAAGAAATTGCTGAACTTAAGATAAATGTTTCTTCACCACAAGAGATGTTAGTTCCTGAAATATTCTTCTAAGGCTAAAAGAGAGAGAGAGAGATTATGAAAACTGTTAGTGGTTGAATTCATTATAGTTTTTGAAATCACATGTCAATTTTAGACAGAATTGGTTTATTCCAAGCTACAAGAAATGAAGTGATTAATACTGTCATGTTACTTTCATTTCCCCTTACCTTCCATCTCCCAGTTTTTGCTTATGTTAGTTTTCCTTTAGTCCTAGTTGCCTGTTTAAGTGGATCCAGTATCCACCATCTATTCCTCTATTGGCTTCTCCATTCTAGAGTTCTTTATTTTGATTGTCTCTTGGGCAGATTTTTATCATCAACACAATATTTTTTATAATGAAGGGCTCATGGTGACTATAGCCTCTGAACTATTCCATATTAGTGAGTGTCTATCCTGAAGAAATTGCTGAACTAAAGATAAATGTTTCTTCACCACAAGAGATGTTAGTTCCTGAAATATTCTTCTAAGGCTAAAAGAGAGAGAGAGAGATTATGAAAACCGTTAGTGGTTGAATTCATTATAGTTTTTGAAATCACATGTCAATTTTAGATAGAATTGGTTTATTCCAAGCTACAAGAAATGAAGTGATTAATACTGTCATGTTACTTTCATTTCCCCTTACCTTCCATCTCCCAGTTTTTGCTTATGTTAGTTTTCCTTTAGTCCTAGTTGCCTGTTTAAGTGGATCCAGTATCCACCATCTATTCCTCTATTGGCTTCTCCATTCTAGAGTTCTTTATTTTGATTGTCTCTTGGGCAGATTTTTATCATCAACACAATTTTTTTTATAATGAAGGGCTCATGGTGACTATAGCCTCTGAACTATTCCATATTAGTGAGTGTCTATCTTTTGCTTTTATGTTAGTGTGAGCAGATGTAATATTCCCAGGTCTCACTTTTTCTTTCAGACATTTTTAGATGAACTCTTTGTCCTCTGGCATTGACAGTTGCTGTAACGGAGTCTGAGAACAGCTGGATTTTTTTTTTCTCCTTTAAAAGTGACCTGTCTTTGTTTCTTCTTTCCACAAGTATGTCTGAATTACTCTTTTTATTCCCTTAAATCTTTGAAGCTCAGAATATTAAACAGGATATGTCAATGTCAATTACACTAAAACAATTTTTCCTGGCATGTACTGCATCTTTTCAATTTTCAGATTGAACTTTTCATTTGTGTCAGGGAAATTTTCCTGTATCAGAACCCTCAATAATTTTAAGTTCCTTTTGTTGAAATGTGTAGCTGCGGAACACCAATTATACTTAAGTTAGAACATCTTTGACTTTTATATCTATCACATTCTTTCTAATTGCTTCTATCTCTTTATCTTTTCTCTCTACCTCCACTGTTGCTTTGCTTTTGTTGCTTTGCCCCCCACGGATTTGTCACCCCACTTCCCCTGGGTGACAGAGACACAAAGGATTACTCAAAGCCCATCTCTTCTGAGCAGTGAGAGGCCCCAAAGTGGTTAACTTCCCTGGGACCCTCCAGCGAGAGGCATTCCTTCCTTGGGAAATTAACTCTGAATTGGGGTTCTCTTCCTGCATTTATTTTCCAGACCAGGAAGTTACAAGAAGAGAACATTGGTGGGGTTATAGCTTAACAATATAGGCTAGTAACTTTCAGTGAAACAAGCCAGATGACATTCCAGTAGACAATTAAGTGATCTTACAGCAATTTCTCAGTATCTTTACATATCAATCAGTAACTAGTTTGTCCTTGAGCCAGCAACCTTGCTGTGCCACAAATGTTTATCTTACATCAGAGACTTTATAGCCTGAGCAAAATTTCCTGTCCTTTGCAAGGTCAATATTTGAAACTGCAAGGCTTTGGAAAACCAGGCCCTGTGAGGTACATATGCTTTTTAGTATATTCCACATTCTACTATTAAGTCTCTCCTCTGTGATGTTAATCTGATATTCAGCCATGATTATTTTATTATTTTCTTTTCTAATTTATTAAATCTGTAATCCTGGTGTTTTGTTTATTAATTTATTTCCTTAGCTCTGTAACTTCCCTTTTTATTTCATTCTGTTATTTTATTATCTTAATTTTTGAGTTTTTATCTTATTAAATTAAATTCATATTGCCTTGTTCTAAAGTGCAAAACACTTGCAGAGAGTCTGTCTCTTATTTAAGTTGTATTACATTCATAGTGGGTATTTTTATTTGTTATTTGTTATTTTTATTTTTTTTAAAAAAGATGACTGGTAAGGGGATCTTAACCTTTGACTTGGTGTTGTCAGCACCACGCTCTCCAAGTGAACTAACTGGCCATCCCTATATAGGGATCCAAACCCATGGCCTTGGTATTATCAGCACCATACTCTCCCAAGTGAGCCATGGGCTGGCCCTCATAGTGGGCATTTTAAAAATGTCTTTAATGAAATTCTTTTTCATTCACCCATTCATTTATTATTGCTGCAGCACATTTACAGGGTTTCCATGCAGATATGTCTTTTCCTATTTCTCACATTACCTTGCACTGCTCCATCCAAATGTTCTGCTTATAAGCCAACTTTCCTTGATAGCATTCCTACCTTACCTGGGTGGGTCCAGGTGGAGTGCTGGATGCATGAGGGTGGAGAAGTGGAGGAGTTTGGCTGGGATTGGCTGCTGTCACTGCTGGAAGATCTGGGTTCTTTTATTACTTTTTTTTTTTTGGCAGCTGGCTGGTATGAGGATCTGAACCTATGGTCTTGATGTTATAAAGCTGTGCTCTAACCAACTTAGCTATCTGGCCAGCTCTGGGTTCTTTTATTAATTCAACAAATATTTATTGAGTGCATACTATTGTATGTGCCTGGCACTATTTCATTATGTGTTTTTTTTTTTTCCTTTTTGTCTTTTTTACTGACCGGTAACGGGATCGCAACCCTCGGTGTTGTGCCCGCACCACGCTCAGCCAGTGAGCGGGAACCGGTCTCCACATGGGATCCGAACCCTTGGCGGGCGCGCCGCCGCGCTCCCAAGTGGCGCACTGTCCAGTGCGCCACCGGGCCGGCCCTTCATTATGTTTTAATGTTTCAACTTTTCACTTTGAAATCATTTCAGGCAAACAAAAAAGTTACATTAATAGTACAAAGAGTTCCCATACGTTCTTTACCCAGCTTACTTAAATGTTAACATAATCTATAATCACAGTACAATGATCAAAACCGGGAAGTTAGGGGATGGGAGAGAGGGAGGAGGGCGGGAGGTGTCGGTGATGGGCCATAATAATCATATACGCATTAATAGTACAAAGAGTTCCCATACATTCTTTACCCAGCTTACTTAAATGTTAACATAATCTATAATCACAGTACAATGATCAAAACCGGGAAGTTAATACTGATATAATATGATGAACTAATCCACAGACCTTATTAGAATTTTGCGTTTTGTCCCACTAATGTCTTTTTTTAGGTTCTGTAGTCCATCCAGGAGCCCACACTACATTTAGTTATCACGTCTGTTTAGTCTCCTCCAATATGAAAGAGTTCCTCAGTCTTTCTCTTTAATGAATCTGGCACTTTCCAGTTAACTTATAGAATATCCCTTAACTTGGATTTTTTGATGTTTCGTTA
>NW_007754246.1:7861-8097 GCF_000696425.1 Galeopterus variegatus
AGAGAGAGAATGAGGTGCTGGGGTAGCAAGATGCCCTGCAGACCCGGGAGCACGTGAGGGACGGGCTGGCCAGGCCATGGCGGCTACAGAGGGGAAGGGCCACGCAGGCATCTCAGGAGGGCTGGAGGAGGACGATCCAACCTGCTCCACGGCCTTGGGATGCTCCTTTACTCACCTGGTGTTCCTGGAGCGCCTGCCATGCTCAGAGCTCGGGACCAGGTGCAGAGAGGGTAGAG
>NW_007754247.1:0-920 GCF_000696425.1 Galeopterus variegatus
TTTTATTTTTAACCAATTTGAATCTAATTTTATTTACATTTTTAAGTCACAAAATAAAATATGTTGCTTTAAAAAGTCATATAATGCAAAGATACAAAAAAGAAAATGTTACTAGCCTTTAAATCCCCCAGCAATATCATCTCCCTGAACTTGATTTTCTTCTTTTTAAATACAAACATTTATTGTATTACAACACAGGCAGAAAACATGGAAATCATAGGTCTAAAACGAATTAATTTTATGAATGTGAATACACCCATGTAAGCAACATATACAAGTAGATTACAAAACAGTACGATACCAACACTCCAGAGGTCCTTGCATGCTCCTTTACAGTTATTTCTCCCTCAAGGACTAACCATTATTATCTTGATTTCTAAAAGCTAAAGTAGTTTTGCCTATTTTTTTTTAAAAGCATAGTTCTTTAGAAAAATAAAAATTCACATAGACACAAAGTAGATGAAAGTTAACATTAAGTTTATATTTTATGTTAATAAAAAGTTTGTATACTGCTAATGTAGGATCAAATGAAAAGACGTATGTATATTTTCAATAATTATATTTGAATTAAATTATGTCAGCTATGTGAAAGGAGGCTAAATTTCCATACCTGCAGTTATCAATGATTATACTGATATAAAATGGATCACCGAGCTTTGATTCATTACTATGTGTTTAATAATATGTTTTTCCATTATCTTAGGCTAGTGGTTACAAGCCTACTTAACAAGGTCTTTTTGAAAAAAATATTTTAGTTAAGTCTTACCTATAAAGAAGCATGGAGGAACAGTACAAGACCCATGTAACTAGCATTGAGATCATTAAACAGATTATCACAGCATGCCAGAAGTCGTGCTTCACTATCCTGACTTCTAAAATCGGAGTGTTTCGCCTGTTTCTCTACACTACATAAGTTATAT
>NW_007754247.1:1957-8097 GCF_000696425.1 Galeopterus variegatus
CAAGAGAGTGGGAAGAGAGAAAGAGAGAGAAAGGAAGGAAATCCTTTTGGGTCTCTTACACAGACACTGATCTTATCATAAGGGCTCCAACCTCATGAACAAATTACCTCCCAAAGACCCCATCTCCCAATACCATCCCATTGGAAGGTAGATTTTCAGCACTTGAATTTTGTGGAGACAGAAACATGCAGTCTATAGTACTTATTTAAGAGTTTTATACCATCCTACAGCTTTTTATTCTATGCTCAGATACAAAGATATATAGATTTTCTTCATTTTGTCTTAATTTGTTACCCAACAGTTAATACGTAAAAATAATTATCAATAACATGCATGAGGAATTACAATAAGATGAACCCACTTCTGCTTAAGGAATAGAACATTATCTTTGCAGAATTCTATATTCATCTTTCAATTCAACATTTTCAAAAGTATCATTTTCTTTTTTGCTATTTAATCATTATTCTACATTTATCATATATTTTGTATTAATTTAGCTCCAGAAGCAGTAGGGTAAGATGTTCATGCTCTTCAGTTTTATCTCTCACCAGAAATCATATTTTTTAAAATTGTTGATATGTAGAAATTTCTTATAATATTTCTGTGTATTCTAAACTAACCCCTCATTGGTTTCAGGTATTGTAAATGTTAGATTTTTTCGATCCATCATTGGTCTGTTAACTTTAACCAAGTACCCATGGTTCAGAAAAGCCATTGATTTTATGTTTATCTTGTATCCAGCAATCTCGATGAACTCTTTTATCAATGTTAATGGTTGGTCTATTGGTTCAGCTTCTCCAGTATTTTTCTTAATTTTATTGTTCTATATCAAGTTTTCCAAGAAAACAATATGCTCTTTTAATATATAAATAAAAATTTCCTTCTTTTCATAAAAGTATCCTTATAGTAAACTTTTGAATTTTTAAAATGTCATATTTTTTTTAATTTATTTTTTGAACTGAAACATAATTGATTATACACATTTATGCGGTGCAGAGTTGACTATCAGTTTATGATGATCAAATCAATATTATTATCATGTTCATCATTACAAATTGTAGTTATTCTTTGTGTCCCTTATCCACTTACTCCCTACACCAATCTGACTTCCCTCTTCCCACCTCTAGTAACTATAGGTCTGTTCTCTCTTTCTGAAAGTCCAACTTTTTCTTGTGGACTTTCTTTCTTTCTTTTTCAGCTCCTACATATGTCGTATAACTTCGTATAATGTATGCTATACGAAGTTATTACGGATTACATATAAAAACCTTTTTTGAAAAATTGTTTATATATTAAAATTGTCCTTTCTTGAAGGCTGAGTGCCATGGTATGAGTATTCTGGTTGAAATGCTGAATAAAATAGGCAATTACACCGGTCTCTTTTGTTGTCTTTAGTGCTGTCTCAGCAGTGGACCAAAGTCAGGCTAATTATAATAGTCTATTTTGTGACACACAGGGTAAGGATGATCATGTGTTTATATTGGCACCTTGAAATGGTCGCACATTTTAATTTTTAATAGTCATTAAATTGAAAAATATTGGCTATATCAAGATATTTTTCCAAGATTTGTAACAGACACTAAAAAATGAATTGCATACATTAATTATGTACAGATTTTTATATGTAAATTGTACCTCAATAAAGTGATAAAAAAAAAAAAGAAACAATGTTCAAAGTCAGTTAAAACCCGTCTCTGAGGAAATAATGAGTGCTGCTAATTGTAATCTTTGTACTAGCAGTATCTAATGGTCAACACAATGTGGGCTTTGGGGCTAGACAGAGCCAGATAGAAGTGTGTCCCTAGTTTTTATGTTATTTTAAGATTGAACCACACATTGACCTTAATACATTAGTAACATGAAATAAAATGGTATCCTGATTCTCTGCACATAGAGCTGGCTGGAAAAAAAAAAAAATCTGAGTTAGTGTACAGAGCAGAAAAAACCCACAAAAAATACATCTGACTTCAGTATGAACTTAACTGTGAAAATGTATATAAGTAATACTAGTTAAAATATATTTATAGGAAGGAAATTTCTAAAATAAGAATGAATTTGTGTGGCCACAGATGCTATTAGTTTTTATGTTGCAAGACATGTTAAATTATTGTCCAAGAATGCTATTCTAATTCCCAAACTCCCAATAGCACACATAAGAATGTATTTTACCACAACCTTGCAAATTACTTAATATAAAACTTTTAATCAATTTATTTGCAAACTATACATCTGACAAGGGATTAATATCCACAACATACAAGGAACTCAAACAACTTCAAAATAAATAAATAAATAAATAATCCAATTAAAAAATGGGCAAAAGAGCTGAACAGACACTTTTCAAAGGAAGACATACAAATGGCTAAGAGATACATGAAAAAGCTTCAACATCATTAATCATCAGGAAACACAAATCAAAACCACATTTGGGTATCATCTCACCCCAGCTAGACTGGCTGTTATCAAAAAGACTCAGAATAACAAATGCTGGACAGGATGTGAAAAAAAGGGAACTCTTCTAAATTGTTAGTGGGACTGTATATAAGCACAGCCTTTATGGAAAACATTATGGAGGTTCCTCAAACAACAACAGATAGAACTGCCACATGATCCAGCAACCCCACTTCTGGGTATACACTCAAAGGAATGAAAATCGTCATGTTGAAGGGATACATGCACTCCCATGTTCATCTCAGCTCTATTTACAATAACCAAGAGATATGTGTTGAATTCTTATTTGTTTATTACATCTGTTCTGTTCTTATAATCAGTGTTACTGAATATATGTTCTGTACACATTTTCACTGACAGCAATTATGCTTCTATTTTATTTCCTTTTTTGTCTTCCATATCTATGATTAGATCTCTAATCAGTTTTATTTAGGTTTTTTTTTAGAATTCCACTTTGATTCTTTCAGGGCTGTTCTTCATGTTCCAAAATATAGAATACAGACAAGTGCGTGTGCGTGTGTGCGTGTGCATGTGTGCATACAGTGCGTCTAATGTTGATTTGATTTCTCTCTTTGTTTTGTTTCTTCCATTTTTTTTTTGAGTTCTGTAAACTTATTTTTATTTCTTGCCTTAGAATTTTTTTCTTCATGTTTTCTTAAATTCATTTAAACTCAAGAAGACTTGATTAGAAGCTCTCTCTTTTGATTTATGGTAATTCTTCATCTAGTGGGGCTTTTTTAATCTTTTTTTTTTTTTCCTTGCATTGTTCTTTTCCTACTTACTTTTTATCTGTGAGTATGTTATTCATGCTTATTTCTTTTTGGTTCTTATTAATTTTGAAGGGGGTACATATGTCTGATTTAAAATATTTGCTGAAATAAAATTGAGTGAGAGATGTAAGTTGAAGCAGTGGACAGAGAGCCTTGCCATCTCTGTTTTGTCGTATTCCCTTTAAAGGTCTTCACTCTTACTTGCCTTTTCCTTCTCTTCTGAGCAGAAAGTGTTCAGTGTTTTCACAGTACAGCCCTATGTTCCAGGTATCTATGTCATATTTGGCATTTATTAATTTATTTTAAGCTGGCTTTGATTAGTTGTCACCAAGATGATTATGGCATATGCACTCTCTGCTTTCTAAAAAGGCGACACATCTTTGCAGCCTGTTACTCAGCCTCCCCTCCCTCATCGATCTTGCTTTAGAACATCTGTGTCATATTCATACCTTCCATGCAAGGTACCTTTGTTTTTCCTTAGCTGTGCCATTTACCTTGAGGGCCCTCCAGCTATTTAAAATATCTTTAGCAGTTTGCACTTTCCCTTGACATCTTCTCCCATTTTGATCACAGTAATTTTTTAAAAAATAAGTTTTATTGTGTATATTTGAGGTTTACAACATGATGCTACAGGATACATATAGATAGTAAAATTATTACAGTAGTGAAGCAGATCAACATATCTGTCATCTCACATGGTTACTTTTTTTTGACAAGAACTGCTAAAATCCACTTATTTAAGAAAAATGCCCTAACAATGCAATTTTATTAACCTTAGTCCTCATGTTGTACACTAGATCTCTAGACTTGCTTATTTGCACATATGTGCTATTTTTTTATTTTTTGACCTATATCTTCCATTTCCTGCCCCAATCCTCACCCCGTGGTAACCACTGTTTCATTCTCTATTTTTGTTTATTAGTCTGTTTCTGTTACTTTTAACAGAATACCTGAAATTGGTAATTTATAAAGGAATGAAGTTGATTTCTTTCAGTTTCAGATGCCAGGAAGTCCAAAGTCCATGGAACATATCTGTTTAGGGCCTTCATCTCGGTGGTGACTATCTACAGTATGAGAGAAAACTTATCACGTTATGAGAGAAAACGGTGTGAGCAGGAGAGCTAACCTGCACACTTGCTCTTCTTATAAAGCCATCAGAATCATGCCTATGATAACTCATTACTTCATGAGTGGATTTCTCCATTCATGAAGGCAAGGTCCTCATGATCCAATCATCTCTCTACAGCCCCACCTTTTAAATATACCATAATAAGATTTTTCCACTCTCTTAATACTGTTACAATAGAGATAAGTTTCTAATCCATAAACTTTTGTGGGACATATTTGACCCACAGCATTCTGTGTGTTTGCATTTTTCTTCCTTCCTTCCTTCCTTCCTTCCTTCCTTCCTTCCTTCCTTCCTTCCTTCCTTTTAAATTCACAAATAAGTAAAATCAGGCAATATTTTTCTCTTTGTGTCTGGCTAAATTCACTTAGCATAATGTCCTTGAGGTAATCCATATTGTGGCAAATTGCAAGATCTCCTTTCTTAACTCGGAACTCTGAATTATATTCCATTGTATGATATTTTCTACCATATTTTCTTTATTCATTCATTTACTAATAGGCATTTAGGCTTTTTTAAAAAATCCTAGATATTGTGAAAAATAATTTTCTAAAAATGTTTTATTTGGAAATTGTGATATGGGGTATATCTGTCTCCTAGTCCCATAAAAGATATAGCAGTCTATATATTTTTAGGCATGGTTGTTGTTTTAGTTGGCATGTCAAAAGAAAATAAATAAAATTACAAAATAGAAAAATGCTCAATTCAGGCAGTTAAAAATAACTGAAGAACAATACATTAAAATTTGGTAAAACATTGCTTGAAATATGTTTAATTGCTTATCTTTGAAAGCCTACGATTATTGTGAAATTTTACATTTTTCTATGGGATCAGGTGGCCTGATGTTTTGTGGTGAGTGTAGAGTGGTTATTGCAGAATGTAAAATTTGGGACCTGAATGTGGAATGTTAGTTCATGCCAATGATTTAAAAATTAGCATCAAAACAACAATGAAATTTTCCTGGAAAAAATTGTAAAGTTGTTACACCACTTAGTTTTTTTAGGGAAATAGTCTGACATTGGGTTCCAAAATGACTGGTAATTATTCATAACACTATTGAGAAGATTTCCATATTTTATTAGTTAGGAATTTCTTCAGGCACAATGGCAGAAATTCAGTTTAAGCCATTGTAAGCAAAAAAAGAATATTGATTCCTACGATGAATATTCGTTCCAGGAATGGTGCTTACTTTAGTCATGGCCAGATCAGACGTATAAAAAAATTTTGTGTTGCTGCAAAGTGGTGGCTATTTCTAAGCCACTCAGAATAAAAATACATATAATCTCTAGCTAGAAACTCCAGCCAAAAGAGATTTTCTCTCTCCTGATATCCATACATGAAAGATTCTTCCTTCCCATTGTCCACATTGTTTGACCCAGCTTGGATCATATGCCCACGCTGGGAGGCAGGAATGAGTGGTAGACGCTCATCATGATCAAATGAAAAGCAAGGATTCCTGTATACAGGAACAAGAACAGGAACAGGATCAGGACGTTAGCAGACCAAAAATTAAGTCCAATATTATTTTGCTTCATTTTGAAAAGAATTGGTGGAAAGAACGAACCATATAGAGTGGACTATTTCAGTGATCTTTATTCTTTAGTTGCAGATTGGAAAACCACAGACTTGAGATATTTACTCTGGTAGCTTCAACTTTTATTGGGAATCCTAGGTTTAAAGATATTCTCTTGTTTCTGATGGAGGTGAATAAACTAGTCTGCAGAGCTTCTGGCAGCTATCTTGAAATCACAGGGAGAGATATGGAAGCCAGAACAATTAAATGCAGAGGAAGT
>NW_007754248.1:0-8096 GCF_000696425.1 Galeopterus variegatus
CTCTCTTTCTATTTTTCTCTCCCCTTCTCTGTCCTATCTTTCTTCTCTTTGTCTCTGTCTCTCTCTCTCTCCTTCTGTTTCCACCTCTCCCTTGTTCTCTTTTTGTCTTTTCCCCATCATTGTCTCCCTCTCTCTTTCTCTTTTCTTCTTCTTCTTTTTTTTTTTTTTTTGTCTTTTTTTGTGTCCGGCAACGGATCGCAACCCTCAGTGTCGCCCCCGTACCAGACCGGGACCGGCAACGGGATCGCAACCCTCGGTGTTGCTCCCACACCTCGCTCAGCCAGTGAGCGGGAACCGGTCTGTATGTGGGATCCGAACCCTCAGGCGGGAGCGCCGCGCTTCCCAAGCGGCACACTATCCAGTGCGCCACCGGGCCGGCCCTCTCTTTTCTTCTTATCTCTTTCTGCCTTTCTGTTTTCTCTTTCATTCCTTTTTGGTATCTCTCTCTCCCTCCCCCCCCCCTCTTTTTTTCCTGTGCCCTTTTTGGTTTCTCTCATTTCCTTTTTCTCTGTTTCTCATTTTTCTCTTCTCTGCCTCTTTCATTCTCTGCCATCTGGTTCTTTCTGTGTCTCACCCTCAATCCTGAAGTTGCAGCAACTCTGGGACAAAGGGCCCCTCATATTGCCTTGGGGTAGGTTGGCCCTGCCCTCTGAGGACATCAGCTGAGCCCACTTGAGCAGGATTGGTGAAGAGCATGTCTAGGCTGCAGAACACTGCTGTCTGTGTCCTGGGCAGGCGGGATAGAGCCCAGGCTTAGAAGTGATGGCCCCATCTCCCTCCTGAGCCTGGTCCGGATTAGCCACTGTCTGGGTATTTCTTCCCATTGCCCAAACCACTCAGTCCACTGGGGTGGAAAGAAAGAGTTGTTGGGCATCTCGACCAGTGCTGAGTCAAGAGGTCTTTGCCAAGTTCCTAGGGGGTAACATCCTCTGGGCTGGCAATGCCAGAGGAGAATGCTCAGGGTTTGGTGCTTTCATGCCTGCCCCTTCCAGGCAGCCTGCTCTGATTGCACAAGGCAGACGTGTGACCCCTCCAGCCAGCTATGCCCCTGCTTCCCAGCACCATGGGTCTGGCAGGCCTGCTCTTCTGGGCAGGTCAGACAGTGAATGCTTTGATGGTGCCCAATGGTACTCTGGCCCTGGCCCACCCTGAGGGCACAGCTGTGAGGCCCCCAAGTGGCCTGGGGGTGCCCCGGTACCATCGGAAGCGCCACATCTCTGCCCAGGACATGAGTGCCTTACTGGATTATCACAACCACATCCGGGCCAGCGTGTACCCACCTGCTGCCAACATGGAATACATGGTGAGTCTCCATGCCCTCCCCAGTACCCCTTCCAGCCAACTCACCTTGGCCTGGAATGACTGGCTTTGAAGAACTGGACCATTTGCCAGCCTGGTCCTGCTAGCCGGTATCTGGGTGTCCAGGATCTGTGGGAAGGGCAGGAATTAGTCTGCCCACTTTACAGATGAGGAGACTAAGGTGATTGCACAGCTCCTCCAGTGAGCCATGGGACTGATGTTTACGGACCCCCTTTGTGTTCCAGACACTGCACATAACCCTGAACGCACTATTCTTCGTTTAAGGTGGATGTTATCATCTCCATTTTCCAAATAAAAGAAATTGAGACTCAGAAAATTAATTTGCCCAAGGCCACCGAGCCAGGATTTCAACCCAGGTCTGCTTGCTGCTAAGATTGTGGTCTTAAGCAACATGATACCCTGCCTGAGAATTCTGCCTCTTCACTGGGGACCTGCCAGGGGCAGGTGGGTGGCGCTTTCTATGCCATTGTCTTTTTGCCCTGGGAGTTGGTTGACATACCCAAACCATCTCCAGCAAGTCTGTGGAGGCAGGATTTGGAGCCCTAGGGACAGGTATCTGGGATCTCAGGCTGGGGAAAGCCAGCAGCTGACCAGCAGAGAAAACTGGGATATCTTCCTTCCAAGAGGCAGGGCTGGTGGCTCTCACCCCAGCCCCCAGAAGCCAGACTCCTGGCGTGGAGGAGGGAACCTTCCTCTTATCGAAGCTCCTCCTCCAGGACCATTGTCCCAAACCGAACTAGAGAGATAGGCTTCCAGCCCACCCATAGATTTCTTTAGGGCAAGAGATTGCCAGCCCACCACCTCTAAGACAAATATGTGCTAATCAACAGCCTGAATATTCTTAGACTTCTGCAACACATCCATTCACTTACACTCGGAGTACACTTGGAGCCAGGCACCATGCTAAGCCTTGTGGATACTGCTGAGAACAAGATGGAAGAGGCCCCTCCTTTCATGGAGCTTACATTTTAGTGGGGATGAGAGAAAATGCACATCAACAACAAGACACATATAATTACAATGTCAGGAAGGAGTAAGGTGCTGGGGAGGAGCTGCGGTGGCAGATAGCTAGCGGTAGGGGGCATCGTTTATTTGTTTCTTGATTGACTCACTCATGTATTAACACAGGATTGGCACATAGAATGCCCTCCACTTTTCAAGCAAATGGCACATTTATTGAGCACCAGTTGTGTGTGCAAGGCACTCACCCCAACAGGTGTTTAATGATTGCATGCAGTATGGAGCAGAGAGAGTGGGATGTCTTACCAGGAGCTCTGGGAGGGGCCAGGGGTTTGGGTTTGATGGTTAGCATGCTTCTTCCCTGAGTTTACCCCTTTGTAGCATGAGGGAACTCCTCTGCTCTTGCTGAAAGGTTATGAGTCAGACAACACCGCAGAGACGTATAGATCCCTCTTTTGGTACCCTAATTTCTTCTTCACTAGCTGACTTCTGCCTGCAGACAGGTACCTGACTAAGAATCCCTCGCTCCAGGAGCCCCTTCTCCCATGGCCCCATTCCACATTGTCACACCCACGAGGATTGTAATGATTAATGACTCATTGAATGTCTCATTTTCTTGCTAGACTGTCCTAGAGTCCTCGGTGCCTAGAAATAATATTGTTCAGTGTGTGCTGAATGAGCAAATGATCTCTCAGAGAATGCAGGAAGTCAGAGAGGGAAGGGAACTAGTATTTTATTAAGTAACACTTTTTCCACTTATAAAAATTGGGTAATTCACACTTTGGAAAATGATAAAGCTGTTAAGAAGGATGAGGAGGGTATTCTCCATGTACTGATGAGGAATAATCACTAAGATAAACTATCCTGTTAAGTGAAAAGAGCAAAGTACAGAACAGAATGCTGCCATTTGTAAAATATATATATATATATATATATATGTATCTATATGTCTCAGATATCTATATATCTGCTTGTATAGATATAGAGTATTTCTGGAAGAAGACACAAGAAACATGGTTATCACCTCTGGGGGCAGGTATAGAGTGGCTCGGGGAATAGGTGTAGGAGAGAGATGACAGAATTTCCACCTTTCCTCCTTTGGATATTTTATATATTAAATTTGTGCATGTTTTCACTATTCCCAAAAAAAAGCTTTTGAATTAAAATTTTTTAATATTAAAATAAACACATTTAGAAATTACAATAAATACAATTTGAAAGTCAGTTATTTTCCCATCACCCTGGGCTCAGTCACTTCTAGGGACTGCTGAGAACTCCTGGACAAACATCTGGGACCCATTCAGAATCAAGGGCTTCAGAGTCAGAGCCCTGCATGTGGATCTCAGCTCTGATGTGGAGTCGAGGTTGACCTTGAAGTCATAACCTTCTCTGAGCCTCAGTTTTCCAATTTGTTAAGTGAGTTTTTTGCAGGGTTCCAAGAAGATGGGGGAAGAATGGCACCAGGTAAAAGTGCATCTCTGCATACTCCTGTGATGGTGGTGGTTATCCCTCTGGGGAATTTCATGGTCTGTCTTTCCCCAGGTCTGGGACGAGCGACTGGCCAGGTCTGCCGAGGCCTGGGCCACCCAGTGCATCTGGGCCCATGGGCCCTCCCAGCTGATGAGATACGTGGGCCAGAACCTCTCCATCCATTCTGGCCGGTGAGTGAGCCTCTGAGCTTCCTTATTTAGTCATTCGACAAACACGCCTTGAGCGCTTACTTGTACCATGTGCTGTGCTCAGTGCTGGGGTACAGTGGTGAGCCAGGCAGATAAGCTCCCTACCTGTGGGAGCTAATGTTCTCATTAGGAGACAGGTAATGACTGGGTGAACAAAAAAGGACAGATTGTTTTGGAGACTGAGGAGTGATCTGAAGGTTCGTAAGACAGGACAAGGGGAGGAGAGTCACAGGAGCAGAGTTGGGAACTGGGAGTTGGGTGCATCAGGCCCAAGGGTGCCCCACCCAAGCCTGAGAACAGCAAACCTACCTTCCTGGCCTGGATTTCTTACTACCACTCCGACTCTCGAGTCAGAATCTGGAGACCTGAGTTCTGATCTGTGTGGCCTTGGGAAGTAATTTCCACTTTCCAAACCTTGGTGTCCCTGTCTGTAAAACAAAGATGTTGACCTAGCTCAGTTCTTTCCAGACTTGAGGATTTCATAGGCCAGTTGAATTTCAAAAAGACATTTACAAGACTGACACATGATTGTCATATTTTTATTTTGCCAAATAAGGACATTAGAAAGATGGTTAACTTCCCCTCCCCACCATTCTACCACCCCGCAGAAGAACAGGAAAGCCAGAATCAAGGCCAGTCCTTTCCATGGAGCTCAGTGGAAACGCAAGGCTCTGGCAGCATTTTTTCTTGTCATTGACTGGTCAGGGCCAGCGCTGGCATTTGGGAACCGTGAATGGTCCCTCAGAATCCTCCAGAGCAGACATCAGGTGATTCAGTCTTTCCTCAAGTTCACATCCTCTCTCTCCTGTCATTAAACTCTTCCTGCCAGACTCCACCCCTACCCCAAAGGTAAAACAAAATGGTGTAGGGATAAAGATGTGCTGTTGTAAATTATGAGTGTGAATTCTTCCAGATTTTTCCCTCATATTGGCCCTTTTGTGTATTTGTGCCTCTGTCAAACGTGCATGATAGGAAAAGCCCCCCGGCCCCAACCAGGTGGCTTTTCAGGCTGCAGCATTTCTCAGAGTGACACACCACGTGTCTGCCTTCCCTGCATCTCACATCTCAGAGGCCTACGAGATGGTCCAATGAGCCTTTTCTTCCCTAAAAATAGAAGCTGCCTTGTCTGAGATGCCTACCTCATGCCCAGCCCCTCACGCGACAATGACAAGTGTGCTTTATTGAGCACTTACTACCTGCCAGGTGCAGGTAAACACTTCCTGTGCACCATCTCAATTCAGAACATACCTGGGAGTTTGGCACTGCTGCTCACATTCTCGTTATAGATGAGGAACCTGAGGGAAGGCAGGTGAAGTGACTCACCCAAGGTCACGAGGCACGTTGGTGGCAGAGTCACTTCTCCAGCCTCCCACCCAGCTTCTTCCATGTTCTCTGCCTCCCCAGGTACCGCTCAGTGATAGACCTTGTGAAGCCTTGGTCCGAGGAGAAGCAGCATTACTTGTTTCCGGTCCCGAGGGACTGTAACCCGCAGTGCCCCTGGCGCTGCAGTGGCCCTGTCTGCTCCCACTATACCCAGGTAACTCTGTCGAGGCTGAGGGCCGATGGGAGAACAAATCCTGGTACCTTAGAATAAAAATAGCGTGGTGGCAGAAATAAGAATTAAAACAGAGGCCCCTGTGGGCTTCTTCTTACATAAGAAGTATGTTCTTGGAAAGTTGGGTATACACTGAATTGAGATGAATCTTGTTTTGCTGGGTGTCTTAGGTATTTTCTGATTATTAGGCTCCCACTATCTTAAAAAAAAAAAGAAATGCCAAAATAAGATTACAAAAACAGTAGTATAGTTTGAGAGCTAATATAGAATGTTAACCATTGTTACACATAAAAATACCACACAATATACCATTGTAATAGGACGAGCATTTCCATTTGTATGACAGATGTCATCTTTCAGCCCTGTCCATCTCTCTATGACTCATTTGGAGGTAATGTCAAAAATCTAAATTTGAGATCCTCTAGCAAATGTGTCACCTAAACCAAATGTCCTTCCTGACTTCCCATGAGACATTATTACCTCCGTTTTACTAAAGAAGAAACTGAGACACAGAGAGGTCAAGTGATTTGGTCAAAGTCACATGGCTGGTGGTATTGAGACTCTCCAGCCTCCTACCTTGCGACAGGCAGACTGCCTCCCCAGGAAGACCTCACCACTGCACCCACCCTGAACCAAGCACAAGGGCCATGCAGTCCCAAGGAACATGGGCGCAGCTGAGTTCCTCTCATAGCCTGCCCTGTCTCTGTCTTTCCTCAGATGGTGTGGGCATCTTCCAATCGGCTGGGCTGTGCCATCCACACCTGTAGCAGCATCAAGGTCTGGGGCAGCACCTGGCATCAGGCAGTATACCTGGTCTGCAACTATGCCATTAAGTAAGTGCCAGCACCGAAGCAAAAGAGGCTCTGTGGCAGAAGGGTGGATCCCAAGAATGCAAAGAAAAGAAAGACATGCAACATCCCTCTTTCCTCCATCTTAAGTACCCTCAATACCGTACAATTTTGGTAGTTTTACAGGATCAATTGGTAATGTTTTTTCTTTGACCAAGTTTCAGAATTGATTGGGAGATAGGCAGAGGACCAAGGTAGATGGAAAGGCAGCATCAACAAAGAAATCAATAGTGGAAAATGTGGCTTAGATCTACCAATATGCCAGCCAAGTGGGCTTGCAAATATCTCACTATTGAATTAGAACTGCACACCCAGTGACAGGCAGCACCAGACAAGCACAGGCCTCTTCTTACAAGTGCAGAGCCAGTCCCTCTGAGCTCACCACAACAAACAGACAACCAAGAACACATGCTCCCTGCAGGCAGGCGGATCCCAAAGGAAACAAAGGAAGAACAGAATGAGCATCTCAGCTCCTTCTCCCAGACTCTCCAGTCAGCTTGGTGGGGGAGAGGTTAGGAGCTGTCTTCATACACATCTCTAGAAACATGGAGAAAGGGGAATGGAAGTTCCCAGCCAATACACAGCATACAAACTTGCAAACACTACAGGTTCCCATACAAAAACAAGAACAAATTCTAACTAAACATGATATTTAAAATTTCAAAACTACATAATAATAACCACATTTTACTCTTACACAGCTCCTGATCATTTGCAAAATACTTTCTTTCATCTTATTATCTCATTGAAGAGATGAAAGAAAGAAGGAATAAAAAGGGAGGGACACTGGGAAAATATTACCCCTTTTTACAGATTGAGAAATTGGGGCTCAGAAAGGTTAAGGAATTTACCAGAGGTCACAAAGCCAATAAGTAGCAGAGCTGTGTGAAACACTAGTCTCTTGATTCCAAGTCCCATGTTCTTTCTATTATACAAGGAGGTGTTTCAAAAGTTCATGGATGGATTAGCATGAACTTTCGATTCTATTTTTCCATAAACTTTTTGAAGTATTCTTGTAATATGCTGATTTTCTTGAAGTCGTTGGTAGCCTGACCACAAATTCTCCAGCTAGGACACTTGTTATTGTTAGATGGTGGCATACTGACAACGTACATACTGCAACTCAGCTTTACCACACAGGGAAAATGCAAGAAACCAAACTCCATTACAAATAGTTCAAGGAACTGTTCTCATTCATTTGTTGACAGCACATTTTTGAAGCATTGAGTATTAACAGTATAGTTGTTAAGATTTTTAGGCTCTGGAATCAAGACTGCTAGGGTTCAAATTTGTGATTTCACTTAACTTTTCCATGCGTGTTTCCTCATCTGCAAATGGGAATAAAATAGTACCTACTCATGAAATTGTTGAGGAAATTCAGTGAGATAGACCAGGTCACGTCCCTGGGCTCATAGTAAGTGAGGAATACATATTGGTTCTTATTATTGCTATCAGGCCTAGGTTTGATTCCCAGCTTGGAATAAGTCATTTTATTTCTATAGGCTTCGGTCCCCTTTTTTAGGGTTAATACTTCCTGCCTCACAGAATTGAAGGATTAAAATATTAGTGTAGCCTAAGTGGTGTCTTGCCTATAGTACAAGGGGGTCTTTTAAAAGTTCATGGAAAGATTCATATTATTTCTTAATTCCATTTTTCCATGAACTTTTTGAACTACCCTTATACAACTAGGTTATAAACTCTCGAGGGTGGGAAATAGACCTTATTTCTTTCTTT
>NW_007754249.1:0-271 GCF_000696425.1 Galeopterus variegatus
GTAGGGTAGATCTATTTTTAGGTCTCTGAGGAACCTCCATACTGTTTTCCACAGTGGCTGTGCCAATTTACACTCCCGCCAGCAATGGGAGAGTTCCTGTTCTTCTGCATCCTTGCCAGTGTCTGTTATTTTTTTGTCTTGTTGATAATAGCCATTCTAACTGAAGAGAGATGATATCTCACTGGGTTTTAATTTGCATTTCCCTGATGATTAGTGTTCCTGAGGCTGTTGGCCATTTGCATGTCTTCTTTTTCTTTTTTTTTTTTTTTTT
>NW_007754249.1:2470-8008 GCF_000696425.1 Galeopterus variegatus
AGTGGTTCAGAGGGAATCCTGTGCTTTTGATGGAGAGCTCAGAGTGCTTGTTACCCCACAGTGGTGCTGAATCAAGGAAGCCTATCATCTCGAGAAGCTGGTTTCTGCCTTTTCTGCACTTATCTCCCGGAAAGCCCCTGCAGCAACACGATCGCCCCTCTTCTCTCACTGTTGGCATTTTTAGGGCCATTATAGTGACACCTTTTGACAAGCTGTGGTGCTGGTCTATTGTTAATTCATGAACGTGTTGTTGCCAGCACTTTATGGCTTTACTGCCTATGAAATTTTCTTTTCCTTCTTGGTTTATTACATTCCTACATTGCCGATGTGCTTTCACTGAGGAACATGAAGTAAAGACTGGAGTCTGTGGTTATCATCATTTAAAAGTAAATTTGACTTCTGTCAGAAACTTCAGTAAAAATAAATTTGACACCCATATAGAATTGCATATTTTAATTTTATTGGAGAAAAATTATTCTTATAGAGGAACCAACGCCACTCTTGAATTATTCTACTTTTTTTATTCAAATGACCTGCATGACTCTAAACACTGCTTATTTTATAAATTTTATCTCTGTATTGGCCAATTGTTTCAATAAACTGCCTAAAATGTGTTGGTTGTTTCAATGCTGTGTAGAGAAAAANTCTTGGATTTTTAATATTTCTAGTATCTCTACATTGATGTCTGGTCATCTGGTAGAATAGTTGCTTCTTTTATTACTCTGGAGAGGGCTTTGAGGAGAGACTTTCTCTTCTTTTTCCAGACTTTGTAGGTGATTCTCCTGTGTCAATGCAGTTGAGTGTCTGGCTGGTTGCCTGCATGGCAGCTATGGCTAACACTGTGGTGTTGAGCCACTTTTGCAGTAGCTATGGCTGTGGGGGTGGATGTTGTGGGCCTCCTGTGTGGAAGTGGTGTTTTCAGTGTGCTCCTGCCTACTTATGGGTGGGGGGATGCTGCCTTTGGCTCCTTCTTGGGATACCAGGTGTTCTCTGCTTCTTGCCTGTTTCTGGGCAGAAGGAGGCTGCCCTTGGCTCCTGCCTAGGACACCAGGTGTGCACTGTTTCTTGCCTGCTTCCAGAATGAGGGGGTTGTGCAACATTTCTTTCATGTTGTTAATGTTTTAGAGCATTATACATGAATTAATTTCCATCAGGCTATCCATATTTATAACAATTGTAGGATTTCACTGCAGTGTGAATTTTCACATAACTTTTAAAGTACTTATTAAAATTTTAAACTTTCCTGTATTTTAAAAACTAATGGTATTTCAATCCAGTGTGTGTTTATACATGTTCATGTGGGCCAACTGAAGACTTTTCCACATTCCTTACATTTAGCCTTTTTATCCAGTATGAGTTTTTTCACAGGAACATATGGGATTTTGAAAGAAACTTGAACTGAAAGCTTTACCACATTGTTTACATTCATAGGGCTTTGCTCCAGTGTGAGTTATTTCATGTATTTAAAATGAAATGAACTGGGGTAGTCAAAGGCTTTCCCACATATCTTATATTTGTAAGATCCATCACCAGTGTGCAGTACCATGTGTCTTTGAACACTTGTGGGAGAAATGAAGGCTTTCCCACATTCCTTACATTCATATAGTTTCTCTCAAGTGTGAGTTCTTTCATGTTTTTGAATAGAACTGGGAAAATCTGAAGGCTTTACCACATTGTTTACATTCATAGGGTTTTTCTCCAGTGTGAGTCCTTTCATGCATTTGAAATAAACTGGGGCAGCCAAAGGTTTTCTCACATATCTGACATGTATAAGGTCCATCTTCAGTGTGTGTTATCATGTGTCTTCAAACATTTGCAAGATAAATGAATGCTTTTCCACATTCCTTACATTTGTAGGGTTTCACTCCATTGTGAGTTCTTTCATGTCTCTGAATGGAACTGGAAAAACTATAGGCTCTCCCACATTCATTACATTCATAGGGTTTTTCTCCACTGTGACTCCTTTCATGAATTTGAAATGAATGATGGCAGGCAAAGCCTTTCCCACATATCTTACATTTATGAGATCCATCTCCAGTGTGTGTTATTTGTGTCTTCAAATGCTTGCAAGAGAAAGGAAGGCTTTCCCATACTCCTTACAGTCATAGGATTTCTCCCCAGTGTGAGTCCTTCCATGAATTCTGAAGGAGTGGAGGTAACTGAAGGTTTTCCCACTTTGTTTATGTTTATATGGCTTCTCTCCATAGTCCTGATTTTCATATGTTTGGTTCCAGTGTGAGGTGGTCTGTGCCTATTAACAGGTGAATGACACATGCAGAGTTTTTCACACAAATTACATTTACATGATTTTAGTCCAGGAGAAATTTTCTCATTCAGATTAAAATTTGGTATCTGGCTGAAGATTTTTCCAGAATGCTAACTTTCTTTACTTTCACTGACTTTGTCTACAGTATGATTGCTTTCCTTAGATTTGTTTACCTTGTATTGATGTTCAATGTTCGAGTCTTGCTATTTTTTTCCTGTAGAAGCCAAATTTATAAAGATTTCCACCATGACATCTCTGTAGAGTTTTTTCTGGAAATGATCCAGCATACCCCCCTCCCCCAGGGTGAAGTTGCCAGCCACATTCTCAAAGGCCACTGAGCCCATTTCTTGGCTTCCAGGTGACCTGGTGTCCTCACTATGAATTCATGGTCACTGCAGGTCCAAGGGTCACAGAAGCTGCAGCAGAGCAACCTGAAGTCATTAGAGGCTGACACGTGCCACTGAGGGGAAGGAACACTCTAAGCTAACAAGTTTGCCTCGCAGAAGACAAAGGACTTTCTTATAGCAACAGCAGTAGCCAATTCATGTAGCATCATGTACAGAGGAATAAATAATTTATTTATTTTCTTTAGGAATTCCTGTAGGGTCAAAAATACCTGATCGTACAATGTACATATTTGGAGGCTATAACTGCTACAGCCATGATACTGATTTGAAAGCAGCCAGCCTGAAACAAAAGTGCTACCCGGAGGAGAGTAGAGCCAACAGAATGAGAGAAGTAGAATAGCAACTCACATGAAATTATTTCTATTGCTTACATATCTCTGGAGGTTTTTCTTCTTAGTAAAACTTCAATAATCAATTCTCTTTGAGCCAGTCTGAGTTGGGCTTTCTGTTGCTTGCATCCCAGAGCTTTCAAACAGATACATATCTTGGTACCAGAAGTGAGTACTCACCCACGTTTCATTGTGGGATTTTCTGAGTGGAGGAGATAGGCAGGAGGGCAGCAAGGCCCCCTTATTCCAGAGTGGGAAGTTGGCAGTCTTTGCTATGTGCAAGCAAGACAGGTGTTTAGGTTGTGGTTTTTGCGTGTTGTTATTCAGACTTGATAAAGCTGTAGCATTAGGGGAACTGCTGGCTATCTCCTCCACCTGCAGAAAGATCCTGCACAGAAAAGACAAGCTGAGGCCAAAAGCAGTGTGTCTGAGCAGGTATCTATTGCACACCTACTCTGCCAAGCACCATTCTCTTCACAGTACATTGGCAGACAAGCCTTTGCTCACATGGTTCTTACATTCTAACTCATATATGTGTACTATTAGGAAAAAATTACCCCCCAAAGTTAAGTAGTAACAAGTTATGAAACATAAATACAACAAGATAAGGGGATAAAAAAATGATGCTATTATAGATAAGATGATTAGGGCATCTGAGGGAAACTTCCTGGGCAGAGATTTCAGCAAGTCTAAATTTTTCAAGGCAGGAACATGCCTGATATTTCAAGGAATAACAAACTAAATGGTCAGTGTGGCAGACGCACAGTGAGCAAGACAGGGGTAGAATCAGAAGGGTTGTAACAGACCACATGGGGACATTTTAAGTGAAGTTACAGACATTAGAATTTGTTTAAGTTGTGGTGGAGAGTATTAACTAAAGGAATGACTTGATCTCATTCAGATCTTGGAAGGATGGCTCTGTTGATGTACAGCGTATGACAGTGTGAGAGAGGGCAAGAGAGAAAATGCAAGACCAGGTCAGAAGGCCATTGATGGTGCCTACAGAGGAGATGGCAGTAGATTGATCAGACCAGCTAGTGGCTGGTGGAGAATGGGGTGAGGAGATTTCCAAATGTGGGATATATTTTTAAGGTAAAGCTGACCGATTACCTTATGGATTAGGTATGAAATACAAGAGAAAAAGAAGAATTAAGAAAATGTATTGCCAGAGAGTTTACTAATCCAATCTGGAATCTTGTAGGGATAGACATGCCACGCTCTCCACCTCAAGTCAAGTTTGGCAATAACAGAGGCAGAAAGCTGGGGGGATTAAGCAGGAAATGAATGAGACCAGGCTTCTTCCAAGCTCCTCTTGCTAAGCATTCTTTGCCAGACAAGGAAAACAGTCATGCTGTGAAGACACAGATATGGAATAGCCTAAATATGAGGAATACATTACTAAGGTCTCTGTTCATAAAGGTATCTTTTCAAATTACCTCAAGGCACAGGCCAAGAATGTGGTTGTAGACATTAAATGAGGGGCTGAGAGGTGGGCAGAACACAGAGATATGCTTCCAGGCGACGAAACTGCCTAGATTCATGAAGCCGTGAACTGACAAGGGAGTCGGCTTTGATGCTGGGCCATGGAATTGATCACAGGCACATAGACCCAAAGCAAATAGACCAGCAGCCTACTAAATTTTTAAGTGAGCTCTACTGCCAAAAAAACCCTAAGACTGGCCAAAAAGAGCCTGTATTTCTCAAACCCTAAGATAATCCCGAGGATCCAGGAATCACATCAACAGGAAGTGGGCTGTTCAAGTGGTCAGGCCCCAGAAATTGCTTCCTTTCCAAATTCTTCTCCGTGGAAGACAATGGACAAGGGAAATCCATTCATAGGTAGAACCAGGGGCCTTCTGATTAGTCAACCAAGGAATGTCTTCCATTGCCAGGGCAGGTTGTCCTTGTTATTTATGGCCAGCAGATCATGATACGTTCCATGTACTAGTGATTTCTGTGTGTTTCTCGTTGACCTCTTTTCCAAATGGAAGTTTTATTTCATTTACCCAGTTCTTTTCTAACTTTTCTTAATGTGTCAGGGACCTATTACATATTATCTTGGCCTGTGTTCCCCAGAAAAGAGAACCTGAAACAAAAGCATATGTGCTATTACTTTATTAAGAGGTGCAAACCATGGGAACCAGATTGAGAGGCAATGGGAATGCTCGGGTAAGAAGAAAAAGCCAGTAATAAGGTTACATTACTGAGCCGGGGGCTGCCGAATGCTAAAGAGCTTATCTCACCAGTCTGTCCTCCATGAAGCCATGTAGAGCATGTCCCAGGACAGTACATAGGTGGGGTGAGCAGGTGGAGGGAGACAGAAAGAAAAGATTATTACTAGCTCTGTCTCCCAATGTCAAAAATTTGCCATTTGGAGGTCTGTACTTTTGTACTTTGGGGCTGTGCATTTATGGCACCAGGTGAAGCACTGTGGTATCCCACACCGCAGGATCAGCAGGGAAGCCACAGTGCAGGAGGGAAGGTGAGGTGGTGCCAGGTCACACCTGCATGAAGTTGGTTGATCCGTATTTGCATA
>NW_007754249.1:10204-10565 GCF_000696425.1 Galeopterus variegatus
AGTGGTTCAGAGGGAATCCTGTGCTTTTGATGGAGAGCTCAGAGTGCTTGTTACCCCACAGCAGTGCTGAGTCAAGGAAGCCTATCATCTCGAGAAGCTGGTTTCTGCCTTTTCTCCACTTATCTCCAGGAAAGCCCCTGCAGCAACACGATCACCCCTCTTCTCTCACTGTTGGCATTGTTAGGGCCATTATAGTGACACCTTTTGACAAGCTGTGGTGCTGGTCTATTGTTCATGAGCATGTTGTTGCCAGCACTTTATGGCTTTACTGCCTATGAAATTTTCTTTTCCTTCTTGGTTTATTACATTCCTACATTGCCGATGTGCTTTCACTGAGGAACATGAAGTAAAGACTGGAGTC
>NW_007754250.1:0-691 GCF_000696425.1 Galeopterus variegatus
TTTTTGTCTGTCTCTCTCTGTTTTCCTTCTTTTGGTTGCTAGAATATAAGCTCCTAGAGGGCAAAGATCATGCACCTGAGTGCCTGACACAGTATGTGCTTGATAAATATTGTTTGAATGAATCAGTGAATAAAATTCTAGTGGCTGAAAGTTTATATCCACTTCCCAGTCATAGTGGTAGTCAGTCATATATACAGGTATTTGCCATTTTCTTATGGTGACAGGTGCAACACCAAGGTAGAGATGAGAAAGGAGAGGTAAGTTCTCCATGTATCCCATATTGAAAGAACCTCTGACTCTAGAACCCTCTTGACCTCTGACTAGTGATGTGGATGGATATACCTTGGTCCCCATATTAATAGAATAAGGAAGTTAGTCTACAAACTTCTTCATAAATGTATATAACTATTATCTAGCTTTATAATTCTCCTGATATGAGTACATATTTTTATTAAATAATTGGTTCTCAGATTTTATTAAAGATAATTGTTCTCTCTTAAATGGAAAAAATATGAACAATATATTTTAATACTTACCTGATTATCCATTGGGAAGAGATGTATATGGAGCAACTAAAATAAACAAAGTGAAGAGCGTTTATTTCCTTAAAATTTCCCTGCTTTATTTTTTCTTTGTTTGTTTTTTACAGGTACTCTACTGTTAGATTTAAGTGCACAGGAGAAAAGAAGAG
>NW_007754250.1:1917-8094 GCF_000696425.1 Galeopterus variegatus
TTTTAGTTTTTGTCTACTATGAATAATGCTGCCATGAACATTCATGTCCATGTCATTTAAAGCATGTGGATACTTATTCCTGGATTTATTAGGGGGCCTTTAGAGACTTCAATTTCATGAAAGGTTTGTGTTATCTTTTAATCCATTTTTCCACAAACTTTTTGAAGTACCCTCATATATCAGGAATAGAAATGTTGGGTTGTGGAATATTTGTATATACAGCTTAAGAAGACATCGACAAAAAGATTTTCAAAGTCCTTATACAAATTTGCACTTCTGTAAACAAGGTGGGAGTGTAAATTGGTGTTTAAGTTGAGAATTCTTCACTAACACTCAGTGTAGTGAGTATTTTTAATTTTACTCATTTATGTGGGAGTATATTGGAATCTCATTGTGATTTTAATGAGCGTTTTCCTGATGACTAATGCGATTGGATGTCTTTTCACATATTCATCAATCATTTAGATTTCCTTTTTTTTTTTTTTTTTGTGAAGTGCTTCCTCAGTCTTTTGTTCATATTTCTAATGGAATTTCTGGTTTTTTTCTTGTTGGTTTTTTAGAAGTTTTTAATGTATTCTGTGTGTAAATCTTTTGGGAGCTAAATGTATTACAAACTTAACTCCCACTCTATGGTTTGTTTTGTAATGCTTTCATTTGATGAAAAGAAGTTTTTACTTTCAATATATTTGATTTATTTATTGTTCCATTTTTGATTAATATTTTTACATCCAATTTAAAGTTTTTTGGTTACCTATGTCATGAAGATATTCTTTTGTGTTATCACTTAATATTTTGTTATCTTTTAGATTTAGATTTATAATCCATTTGGAATTAGTTTTTGGGTATTGTGTGAGGTTTACTTTTTCTGATTTATTATATACATATCTGTATCTATATAGATATATAATACCTATATACATAGTTAATTATACACATTTATAGATAGATGTAAGGATTTATTTATATCTATATCTACCTATCTCTCTATAAATACAGTTTATTTGAGACCATTTACTGAAAAGGCCATATTTATTCCATCATCTATGGTGTCCCTTTTCCACAGCCAAGTTTTTGTATAGTTCAAATAATGTCAGGAGCAAATTTCAAAGAGACAATAACAATCATTAACATTGTCAGTACATTTACTAGCTCCAGTATCAGGGACATTTTAACAGTAAATGTTAAAATGTTAAACATTAATAACATATTATTTTAACCTCTTTTGTATCAAAATGACAATCTGATGAAAGATTTGGACTTCACAGGAAAATGCAAATTACATGAAAAATTTTAAATACTACTTTAAAGTTGTTTGTGAACACTTTATAGCCTATGCATTTTGATTTATGAAACCCTGAGTTACAATATCCTATGAATAAACAAATGATGTCATTTGACTACATACATGAAAATTATAATAAAACCTTTAGAGAAAAGACTAAGTGGAACTTACATTTACATTTGTTAACAAAATACTTAACTTTGTGGTATAAATGCACTAAACTTAAATTACGCCCATTCATTTTTTAAAAAAATAGATATTGACTATTTTCTATGCAACTAGACCAAAGGAAAAAATGATGAATTTGATGTTTAGTGGGAGAAATCATACTTCAATCTGACGGTAATTTATCTTTTGTAGTAAAACCATGAACAGAGCAGAAGTTGTGCTAAGAGCACATACGAGTAACCTAAACTAATTTGCGGATGTTAAGGATAGATAGCAAGCAAGAGTCCTGGAAGGTTTGCTTAAGGAAAGGACATTTTAGTTGAAGTTTGAATCATGAATATGAATTACTAGCCAAAGGGATCGGTAGAGAACATTTCACGCAGAGGCAGCATCAAGTACGATGTCACAGGGTAGGCAAGAACACCGTCAATTTGAGAAGAAAAAAACCCAGCCTGAGCTGGTGGAGGATAGAAAGCAAAAAGGTACAGCACAAGGCAAGACTGGAGAAGAAAGCAGGATTGCACCTCTCTCTAAGTGGACTGGAAAACCAGAGTGGACTGGAGCGCCCAGCACTGTCAAGAGATGATGGTGCTTGGCTTTGGGTAGTATCAGGAGAGACAATGAAAAGTCGTGGGATGTGAAAGGTATTGACAAGGGGAGCATTTATAGGTTTTGGTAAGAGATTTGATATATGGGAAGAGAAAGAAAGAGGTCCCAAGAACTGTTTCTGGGTTTTTGGTTTATACAACTGAATGAATGAACAAAATTCATTGAGGTAGAAAAAACTGAGAGACACAATAAATGAACAAGATCTTTCTTTTTCCTTTTACATGAACAGGAATAACGTGCAGACAGAGATCATGGATTTAGCTTAAGATTTGTTGAATTTAAACTGATTTAAGGCATTTGTATGCTGAGGTTGAGTTGACAATACTTAGATTGTTCTGGAGATCAGGGAAATGATGTAGCCAGAAGGTATACGTTTGGAAATTAGTGGAATTTAGATGGCACTTGAGGCCCCATATAAAAGAGATTGCCAAGGGAGGCCCTGCAAGACGTGTGTTAAGCGAGTAATCTTTATCTTTCCTGGTCCAAGCTGGCTCCCTTTAAAACTAGCTGACTGAATACACTTTTGCTTGAGAACAAATGTATTATGACCCTCTTGGTCACTGAAAATTTATCAAGATTATTTAGTAGGCTAAGAAGCCTAAGCAGAGTTAAGAAATGGCAATATTGGGAGCATATTTTATCCAAACCATTATCAAACAAAAATGTCTTAATCCTTCCCTAAAACCAGAATTTGCCACGTTGAAGCGATAAAGGAAACTATGGATTATTTGTGTAGAAAGCTATGTGTGTGTGTGAGAGAGAAATAGAATATTAAACATCTGAATGTATAGTTACACTACTTTGTCTTTAGCTTCCCTACTTCAAATTTCTCGTTTATAAAAACATCTATTGTAATAATACAGAAGCACTCACAAGTTTAGACTTTCTAGCTATCTCCAGAACTAGGGAAATGAGTCCTGAGAAAATAAGCCATAGGATAAATATGCTATTCTTTGGGTTATCGTGGAAGAAGAGGTTCGGAACAATGGCAGTTGGGTATCTGTGATATGAGGTTACCGCTATAACCCTGAAGCTGCTAAAAAAATAAACATGAGACTGCTTCACAGTTTTGCATGAGGTTAATCCTGCACCTCACTGGCCCTGGCACAAAGTACTTCATGCCCTGGGTAAGAATTATTGTAGGATTTCTCAACCTTGACACTATTGACACTTTGTACTGAGTAATTCTTTGTCACGAGTGTATTGTCTTGTGCATTGTAGCATGTTTAGCGGTATCACTAGATGTCAGTGGTGCCCCTTCCCTAGCTATGACAACCAAATATGAGGGGGTTGAGAGGGAGCAAAAATGTCCCTAGTTGAGAACTACTGATTTATTGAATGAAAAAACACTTCCTTTTCTGATAGATATTGGATATTCTGAGTCCTTCTTGTCCTTCCCAATGATATCTGGGAGGATGGAAGGGTTGTAATCCCTGGATAGCATGAGAGGAAAAACTCCTTGGTCACCCTGTGGTCAGAGGCAGAAGTCACAGGTCAAGTCAGGTGCTGACGGGCACATGTAGTGAGGAGCAGAGAGACAGGGTTCAAAGCTGCGGGCTGCCTATTAGCCAGCCGGGGTTCATCTGGGGCACACATGCGTGCCTATTTTATGTCTTCTAGGCTTTATGAAAGAAGGTTTTCACAAGACGACAGTGGAACCCTTGTGAGATATCTTAACAGATGGGTCAGAGATCAACTCTAGAGGTTAAAAGTTACTATTTAATTGACTTCTTTCTCTTTAGGTCAAATCACTTACAAAAAATGGTCTGAAAAATAAGGGAGTGAATCTGCCATTTTTTGAGCACGACGTTTCCTTCGAAAACATAAAATTTAATGACCAAATAAGAAGTAGTTATGATCCTTCAGTTAGAATTTGCTTATGTATGAGACTGGTAATGTTTTCTGACATTTTTCTATTCTGGCTAGCCCTGTATACTGAATATATCAGCAGACATCTGCTGCAGAACATTAAGGATTATACAGTATTCAATTGAGGCTTTAAGTCTTCATAGTAACTGTGCTTTACACATACATTCATACTGTAAGGCTTACATTGAAGTAGATAATGGGTATGCCTGTAGGTTAAGTGTGGTTTCTTATAATAGCTCTCTATGAAGGAAGAAAACTATTCACCAGCATTTCTCCAGGTGTCTTTGACCATAGCTAATATCAAGCGTCTTTGCATAGTGCTAGAGAACACAGCTAAACTGCCTCCTGGTATGACATGCCATAGGACAGCAGCCAAGTGGAAACGTGTATTGTTATAACAATACAGGGATATAAAATCATGCTGGCTGCCAGCAAGAGTGGAAATCTACTGACCTAAATGAACTCAACCAGAAATCCATTCAATGATTTAATTTTTGGTCCATCCAGCTATTGATTATACTTATAGTGCTGGAGCAGCAGCAGTAGCAATATGAAAAGCAGTCATGAAAGCCTGAGAAGAATTTTTAAGAGGGACTAAGTACCGTAGAAAGTGAATGGACATCTAATATGAAGGGGCTAGAAAAACTAGAACAATACTTTTTTGATGAGGCTTATTTACTCCCTGTGCAATGAAGAAAAATATCTGCAGATTGTTCATGTCAAAACATCAGACTGTAACAGGTGTCCCAACATCTGAATGCACTGTGATGTTCAACATTTTTTGCCCTTTGAAAAAACCTAAAACAAGTGAACGGTAGGTTCATATACAGTAGACGGTAAGATATTTTGTGCTAGAGAGGCTGGGCAGGGTACTAAGACTGCATGAAATAGGAATGAACATATGTAGCTATCACAAGGCTCATATCCATATAAGAACAGTAAATGCAGTAGAGCCTATTGAAGGTGTATTAATCTGTGTCATATTATTTGTATAGTAACAGAGAAACATGTCTCCATTTTTTTCAATGCTATACTATAAGCAAGCTGTAACTAGCTTTAAAACAAAATTCATAAGCAAAGTTAAGCTCTTTATTTCAGAAAATAAAAAGAAATAGGGTTATAAAAGATTCCCACCAACATTTAAGGTATTTTCTAGATTCAAGAAAGAAGTCTTAAAATATTCACAGGGTTTTTAACTTTTTATCTTTATTTTTACTAAGAATAAAATACAGGGAGAATCCAACTCTTGGGGTATTGTGGGAACCATACTCTTGTTAGGATTGCAGAGAGAGACAGAAAAAGGCTCATGGGATTATTATGATATTTTATTTTCAGTGACTTTGAGACAGGGCAAGTAGCTGTCTTTGACTTTCACTAGTTATAATTAAAGAGAAAGTAGAAACAAGCAACCTACAAGCCACTTAACTGTGACAAAGATTTCATTTTTTGCGAGCATGAGGCTTATTAACTTTTTATCCAAATATAGAAGAGCAGATTTTTATAATCAACTATTTCTCTCTTTTTCCATTTCCAAATGTGTGTTATTAGTCACTAGAAATAAAGTCAAACGAACAGTTCCGAGGTTCAGCTCAAATTTCTTGGCCTCCACAACTCCTGCCTTGGTTCTGGAGGCAGAAATAACCGTGGTCTCTGGTGATACATTAGGTACAAATCTTTCTGTTGGCCTTTGTTATATTTCAATGTATAAATAATAGTAATAGAAATAGTCATAGTCATCGTCATCGAGGGACTCCTTTCCTTTATGGAAACTGCAAATTTTTCACTTCATTAGTAATTCCTCCAAAGAAACTCAGGACATTTATAGAAACAATGAAATGAAAAATTTTTAGTTTGGGAAATAAGAATCAAAACTGGCTATGTGTAGTGATTAAGAATTATAGTGATTAAGGTTAAGGAGACATGCCTTCTGGATTCAAACCATGGCTTTGCCACACGTAANCCACCTCAGAGAGGCCTTCCCTGAACCCCTTGGCTGAAACTAACCTTCTTGTAATTTTCCACATTTCATTACCTCATTCATGTCCATTACAGGACTTATCCTAACGTGTATTTATTTTATTTATTTGGTTGCTTTATTCTTTCTCTCTCTCTCTCTGCCTGTCTTTCTTTTTGTCTGTCTCTCTCTGTTTTCCTTCTTTTGGTTGCTAGAATATAAGCTCCTAGAGGGCAAAGATCATGCACCTGAGTGCCTGACACAGTATGTGCTTGATAAATATTGTTTGAATGAA
>NW_007754251.1:0-856 GCF_000696425.1 Galeopterus variegatus
ATAGACTTATAGCCAATCATATTTGACAAAGGCAATGAAATCACACATTGGGGAAAAGACTGCCTCTTCAAAAAGTGGTGCTGGGAAAATTGTATATCCATATGCAGAGGAATGAAACTAAACCTGTACCTTTCACCATATACTAAAATTGACTCAAAATGAACTAAAGACTTAAGTATAAGACCTGAAACTATAAAACTACTAAGGGAAAATATAAGGGAAACACTTCAGGAACTAGGACTGGGCACAGAATTTATAAACAAGAGCCCCAAAGCTCAAGCAACAAAAGAAAAAATAAACAAATGGGACTATATTAAACTAAAAAGCTTCTGCACAGCAAAGGAAAAATAAACAGAGTGAAATGACAACCTACAGAGTGGGAGAAAATATTTGTTAACTATGCATCTGACAAGGAATTAATATCCAGAATATATAAGGAACTCAAGCATTTACACAGAAAAAAACAAAAAAACAAAAAAACAATTAAACCAATTGAAAATGGGCAAAAGATCTAAACAGACATTTTTCAAAGGAAATGACATTTTACAAATGGTCAATGGGTACATGAAAAAATGCTCAGTATCACTAATCATCAGGGAAATGAAAATCAAAACCACATTGCGATATCTCCCCAGCTAGATGGCCTATTATCAAAAAGACTAAGAATAACAAATGCTGGTGAGGATGTGGAGAAAAGGAAACTCTTCTACACTGTTGGTAGGATTGTAAATTAGTGCAGCCATTGTGGAAAACAGTGTGGAGGTTCCTCAAACAACTACAGATAGATCTACTGTATGATCCAGCAATCCCACTTCTGGGTATATGCTCAAAGGGATGGAAATCATCATGTCAAAGG
>NW_007754251.1:1697-3160 GCF_000696425.1 Galeopterus variegatus
TGACTGGATAAGGAAAATGTGGTGTATATACACCATGGAATACTACTCTGCTACAAAAAAGAATGAAATTCTGCCATTCTCAGCAACATAGATGAGCTTGGAGAAAATTATAAGTGAAATAAGCCAGGCACAGAGAGAAAAATACCACATGTCCTCACTCATAAGTGGGAGCTAAGCGAGAATGGATGAAGGAAAGAAAGGCCACAGTGGTGCATTGGACTTGCAGAGGGAGAGAGCACACCTAGGGTTGTAGAGTGGGGTGGGAGAGAAGGAGAGGGGGAGCGAGGTCAGGGATTAATTGGGTGGGAGACATGGGGAATAATCACAATTTGTGGCAATAGGCATGCTGATAGCATTGATCTGGCCATCACATCTTCAGCACAAGTGGCGACAGTCAGTTTTGAACCCCATGAATATGCATAATCAATTAAAAAAAAAGTGATGAAGTTAGAATATGAACCCAGATCTATCTGGTTTTCTCCACTACTGGAATATTTGGTGACTTCAGAAGTATCACGTGTGCTAAATAGAGTGGCTCACTTGGTTTTTAGAAATATAATTACTCCTGAATCAGTAAAATAGATTTCTTCCCATTTGTATGACTAAACAGATCCCATGTACAATCTCAAATGAGTGATTTTCTCCTCTTTTATGATAAGGCAATATGGTAGCTGTTTTGCAATAAGCAACTTTTATTTTCAAAATAGCAGTTTCACTTCTTAAAATCTTGAGATCATATTTCAAAGACCAGTTAAGCATAAAAGCCAAGCTCTGAGCCCTTTTCATTCCCATGTCAAGGCTCTTATATATAGTAGGAGTTCAAAAAATGAGAAATGATGTATGGATTCGTGAGCAGTCTTCCCATGTGGTTTATATGTGCATATATGATAACCAATAAATCACCAAGACAGACCTTCCTTGAATCCCATCCAAGGGGCTACAAGAGTTCCTATAGCTTCTATAGCACAAAAATTCTTTGGCCAAACTTTCTAGAATGTGTCCTCATTACCACAACCTAAGGACAACTTAGAGTCAGGCCCTAGCGAGTGCCCATTCCACTTCAAGGCAGAACAATGGCCCAACTCTCTCCATTTTTATTACTACTGGATACAGCTAACTGCCTCTGTCCCAACCTGTTCATTCACATCCCACCATCCAAAATACCAGCTCTTAGGTTTCTTTTCTGTTGTTGCCTCACTAAAAGTTATGATGTAGAGGTCTTCAGTCCCTGCCACTCTTGTATGTGTTAGGACATTAATTCATTGTGGTGTACTCCAATGCAGAGCAGTGGCTGGTGATTGTACAATATAACTTTTTACAGTTAATTCATGACCCTCTCAGTAGGCACATGTTCAAAATGAGTGTTACTTACAGTTCCCGTGGCTTTGATATGTCTTTGTTCATCTCCTCTAGATAGCATTGAACTCTGCAGAGCACAGGAGCACCTCCAGAGGCAAATGCAA
>NW_007754251.1:7886-8094 GCF_000696425.1 Galeopterus variegatus
GAAATAAGCCAGGCACAGAGGGAAAAATACCACATGTCCTCACTCATAAGTGGGAGCTAAGCGAGAATGGATGAAGGAAAGAAAGGCCACAGTGGTGCATTGGACTTGCAGAGGGAGAGAGCAGACCTAGGGCTGTAGAGTGGGGTGGGAGAGGAGGAGAGGGGGAGCGAGGTCAGGGATTAATTGGGTGGGAGACATGGGGAATAAT
>NW_007754252.1:0-254 GCF_000696425.1 Galeopterus variegatus
ACTAATACACAGCCCTACTGAGACCTCCACATGACAAAGAAATGAGGCTCTCTGTCAACAGCCAGAGTGGGCTGTCTTAGAAGCATATTTTCCATCTCCATTCCAGGCTTCAGGTGACTATAGTCCTGATCAACATCTTCACTACCACCTTATGAGAAACTCCAAGCCAGAAACACTCAGCTAAGCTGCTCACAAATTCTTGACCTACAGAAACTGTGTAAGATAATAAATGTCTACTGTTGTTTTAAGTTTGA
>NW_007754252.1:5070-6053 GCF_000696425.1 Galeopterus variegatus
CTCCATCCAGTGTATCCACACTGCAGATGCTGCCCACCCTTAGTCCCATAGTAGCCATCTCAGTTATGGGACAGACTGTTTCAGTATCATAGTGCTTGTGTTCAGGTAACCCTTATTTCACTTAGTAATGGCTCCAAAGCACGAGAGTAGTGATTCTGGCAATTCAGATATGCCAAAGAGAAGTCTTAAAGTATATCCTCTAAGTGAAAAGGTGAAAGTTCTTGACCTAATAAGGAAAGAAAAAACATAGAATATGTAAGATTTGTTACTATCTGAGGTTTCAGGCATTCACTGGGGGTCTTGGAACATATTCCCTACAGATAAGGGAGGGACTACTATGTGGGTGTGTATGTGTTTGTGTCTACACACACACACGCGCATATACACACACACTACATACCCATACCTATAAATTGTGATATGCATAAGGTTCATACTTAGTGTTAATATTATTTCATACTTGCGAGGAATAGTTTTCCTTCTCAGTGGATTCAGTGAGATACTTTTTATTCTGTGGCCCCTTTCAAACATGTACCACGTTACCAATTAGATATTGTGAAATAATGTAGTATGATTTCTGAGGCTGGATCATAAAAGACATTGCAACTTCTGCTTTTCTTTTTCTTGAACAACTTGCTCAGAGAGAAGCCATCTGCCATCTTGTGAAAACAGTCAAGCAGCCTGATAGAGTTTGGATGTATTGTCCCCCCAAAACTCATGTGGAAATCTGATCCCCAATGTGACAGTGTTGGAAGCTGTTTGAGTCATGGGGGTGGATCCCTCATGAATGGATTAATGCTCTCCCTGGGGGGATGTGGGTAGTGAGTGAATTCTTGCTCTATTAGTTTCCATGAGAGCTGTTGTTTAAAAGACCCTGCCACCTCCTCTCTCTCTCTTGCTTCCTCTCGCCATGTGGTCTGCCTGTACCCGCTGGCTGCCTGCCACTTTCCACCATGAGTAGAAGCAGCCTGAGGCCCGTGCCA
>NW_007754252.1:7034-8094 GCF_000696425.1 Galeopterus variegatus
GAGGACTACACATTTTTGAAAAACACAAAGGAAGAATTAAAGAAAGCAATTGAAAGCAATAAAAAAGTTAATAGAGTTGGCACCATTGCCAGGTTGCAAAGAAGACACCAATTAGAGTAACCTTTTCATTATTATGGGGAAAACTTTTAATAATTACAAGAGAACACCAGGCATAAACTGAAATGGTCCCAGGAAAATCAGGACATAGAGTCACCCTACACTCATATGTCGCCTGACCTGAAAAGAGATCAACTAGAAAGAACTGTGGCTGGAGGTAACCAGTGAAGCATTTGCTCAGGCTGTGAGAAGCAGCCCAGGACACAAGAGAAGATGCCTGGGAACTTTTTGGACTAAAATCCAATATGAAATCAAGAATAAAATCTGGAGAATCAGGTAAGAAAGATCTTGCTTCCTTAAATGAGAAGAGAACTTCAGAGGGAGAACTCAAGGCTCCCCAGGCCTAGATGTAGCTGGGAAACAGGCAATGATCCTAGTGGTAACAATGGAAACCTGAAGATGGTCTGAAGTTGGGTCAAGCTGAAAGGAATAATAAGATGCCTGTAACATAATACCTGAGTGGAGTAATGATTGCCTGCAACATAATATCTGAGTGGAGCTTGGTGCCCTAAGCTTTCCTCCTGCAATGAAGTATTTGAACTCTAACTACCAGATGAGTGTGATGTAGAAGATGCCCTAGAGGAGTCCAAGAGGAATGCATGGACTCAGAGCCATGGTCTTCAGAAGAAAATCACTTAATGGCTGCACAAACTTTATTGGAATTATGAAGCATGCAGGACACACCTCACAGGGCACATTGAATCATGAACATCCCATATACGAAGGGAAAACAAAACTGCAGAGTCTCTGCTTCCAGTTAAAGAGAAGCTCAATAGCATAATTTGGAAATTGAGGAGCAGCAATTCCATTAATTAAGGTTTTTAACAACTTGGTTATAAAAGAGTTTGCCTAAATACAAACTTGGAATAAGATGGAAAGAATTTGTTTTTATCATTTTGGACCTAAATTAACTTGACTATACATAAAGTTTAAAAAAAAAAAA
>NW_007754253.1:0-865 GCF_000696425.1 Galeopterus variegatus
TTTAATAATGTTTTTGTTGTATTTATGAATTTATTTATATTTATTTTTACAATTATTTTCTATATATGGCAAGTAATCCTGGTTGTCTTTTTATTAAATAATATTTTCATTTAAAATGTTTTTAAGCTTAAAAATATGTGCTGATGGAAGGAACATCTTACATAAATAACAGAAAGGTGGTGGATGCAGCAAAAATCATGAGGCAAGTACAGGGAGACTGAAGCTTAGGAAGCACAGTTACAGGCCACAAGAAATGATGTAAGATGATTGAAGAAATGTTCATAATTGTTGAGGCCAGTAGTGGTAAATAGGTGTTCATTATACTATCTTTCTCTACTTTTGTTATGTTTGAGGATTTCTGTAATAAAAGTTATTTCTAAAAATACTAAATGGGTAGGATGGGTATAGGATAAACCAAGATGAGGAAAGATTACAGGCAAAAAGACCCAGTAGATTTATTATTACCTTCCTGTGGAGTCAGATCCCATTATCTTTCCCAATTCCCAAATTCTCCAACTGGATATCTTTTTTGGTAGAACCTTAGAATCCAGAGAGGGAAATTAGGTTTATCATGAACCCCCTGTAGGGATGACACCTCATTTTTCCAAGGCTAATTCAAGATAGATTAGTTCATTGATACAGGGTCCAGCCTGCCCATGTTTGCATCAATAAATACTCAGCCCGAGAATTTCTGGGTTGAGAAGAAGACCAGATTTTTTTAAATCTTCTTTTTCTCCTCTCTCTTCAACTCTATCCATCACTAAAACTAGAAGGTAAGGTTCCAGTGGGCAAGAATAACGTTTCAGGGCCGGCCCGGTGGCACACTGGAGAGTGCACCGCTTGGGAGCGCTGCGGCGCTCCCGCC
>NW_007754253.1:4367-8093 GCF_000696425.1 Galeopterus variegatus
CACCAAGGGTTGTGATCCCGTTACCGGTCAGTAAAAAAGACAAAAAGGAAAAAAAAAAAGTGATATTACAAAGGATACAGATGAAGAGATGCATAGGGTGAGGTGTGGGGGAGGGGCACAGAGCTTCTATGCCCTCCCCGGTGCACCACCCTCCAGGAATGTTTAGCTATCTGGAAGCTACGCAAACCCTGTGCTCTTCGTTTTTTGTGGAGACTTCATTACATAGGCATGATTGAAGCATGGAGAACCATGTAGAAATGTGACTGGACAAAATGCGTATGATCCAACACTAACAGACTGGGTGGGGATACCCAGCAAGTCCTGTTTGTTCAGGTTCTTCTTGGCATCTCTGTGCAGTATTTTTCCTTCCCAAGTATGGACTGCGACCCTCCTCAAATTGGGGTCTTATGATATACAATCAGACAAGGTAGGTCAGAGGATTTCTTTTTTCTTTTTTTCTTTTTTTTTTTTTTTTTTTCCTTTTTGTCTTTTTTCGTGACCGGCAACGGATCACAACCCTCAGTGTCGCGCCCGTACCGGACCGGAACCAGCAACAGGATCGCAACCCTCGGTGTTGCGCCCGCACCTCGCTCAGCCAGTGAGTGGCTGGTCTGTATGTGGGATCCGAACCCTCGGCGGGAGCGCCGCCGCACTCCCAAGCGGCGCACTGTAGCAGTGCGCCACCTGGCCGGCCCTTTTTGAGACCGGCTGCACTGCGCTCAGCCAGTGAGCACACCACCGATGGTCATCCCTATATAGGATCCAAACCCGCGGCCTGAGTGCTGCTGCGCTCCCAGCGCCGCATTCTCCCGAGTGCACCACGGGCTCGGCCCCAGAGGATTTCTTTATGGCCTGCTCCAAGACGGAAAGGCAGGGGAAGGTTAGAACAAGCCAGGAACTGTGGGTGAAAACCAAAATATACATATTATATCACAGAGGCCTAACCAAGGGGTTTGAACAGGGTAGAGCCTCCAGAGCCCAGAGCACCTTATGTAGCCAGAGTTTAATTGCAGGACAGAGAGCAAGGTGGAAGGTGGGTCCACCAAACTGGTAGGGTAAAGCATAGGGGCAAGGCAGGACCATGCAGCAAAGGAGGTGGGGCACTGCTGCTGGTGGGAATGTGAAATGGTGCAGCTGCTCTGAAAAACAATATAGAGGGTCCTAAAAAAATTAAGACTAGAATTACCTATGATCCAGCAATCGCACTTCTCGGTATATACACAAAAGAATTGAAAACGGGCTGGCTGGTTAGCTCAGTTGGTTAGAGTGCAGAGTTATAACACCAAGGTCAAGGATTTGGATCCCTGCACCAGCCAGCTGCCAAAAAAAAAAAAGAATTGAAAACAGGATCTCAAAGGGATATTTGCATACATGTGTTGACTGCACCATTATTCACAATAGCCAAGAGGTGGAAGCAACCTAAATATTCATCAACAGGAGAATGGATAAAGAAAATGTGGTATATACATAGTGCAATACTATGCAGCCTTAAAGGAGGAAATCTTGGTTATGTGCTACAACATGGATAAGGACATTTGGCTAAGTGAAATAAGCCAGTCACAAAAAGACAAATACAGTATGATTCCACTAAATGAAGTATCAGGTCATCAGACTCTTAGAAACAAGGTAGAATGGTGGTTGCTGGGGGCTAGATGGAGGGGGATAAGCAGAGTTCTTGTTCAGTGGATACAGCCTTTCAGTTTTGCAAGATAAAAAAGTTCTAGAGATCAGTTGTACAACAAGGTGCATGTAGTTAACACCATTGTACCGAACACTTAAAAATGGTTATGTGGTAACTTTTACATAATGTGTGTTTGAATACAACTTTTAAAAAGGAGGTGAATCCAATTTTACTTCTGCTGAGAGGTGGCTCAGTAATGAATCTTGGGGGGGAAGCCTGTCTGCTGTGTAGGTGTACACCTCACCGGGCCACCTGGTTCACTCCATGATACTTTATCTGGAAGACCCAAAG
The DNA here is from genome assembly GCF_000696425.1 of Galeopterus variegatus. Lineage (NCBI taxonomy): Eukaryota > Metazoa > Chordata > Mammalia > Dermoptera > Cynocephalidae > Galeopterus > Galeopterus variegatus. Next base: position 6,340 of record NW_007754253.1, read on the forward strand.
CATCATCTTCACACACCTGGACCATGTTCCATGATATCCCAAACTGATTTTGTTCTTCTAATATTTTTGCAAATCAGTCATACACTTCACCTCTCCCATAATAATAACAATAGTAATAACTAGCATTTATTGAAAACTTACTCCAAAAGATATACATCATACATGGTGAGTAAAGTCAAAATTAACTACAGACAAAACAACCCTTGAAAGTCCCTTAAATCGCCAACAAAGTATGACATACATGATTTAGTGTAAACAACATCTCCATACAGTAATTATCATGCAAAGTAAAGGTTTAGAATGATTGAGGTATCTCAGAGGAAGGACCAAAAGGAAACTTTATATGCAGATGTCTGGACATTCACACCATTCTGTCTTTAAAATAATTATGAAATATTCCTAATGGGGAATGGGGGAGAGGGGCAGGTGAGAGAAAAGCTCCTGCTGACCTGCAGGTTTCACCCAATTCTCTTTTAATATTAAGTTTCCATCAAAAGTCTGATATTTGGGCTGGCCATTTGGCTCAGTTGGTTAGAACGTGGTGTTGATAACACCAAGTTCCAGGGTTCCATCCCTGTACCTGCCAGCTGCCAAAAACAAAAAGTCTGATAGTTGGGAAATTGTCATCAGCTAATACCCCTGCAATGCAAGACCCCTAGGCAGTATTGGCCTCAGCTTTCTTCAGAGTAGGAGCAGCCTTCGTCATGGTCTGAAAAAAGGGGATGGGACCTGATTATCACAAAGATAAATTCTCCACAGTGCAAACCAGACAGGCTATTTACAGGTAACTGCTGAGTAAAATTTGGCAGCCCGAAAAGAAGTCTCATCAATTTTGGAAGCAGGAGAAAAAACAACTGAACTAAGTCTCTTGGGGAGGAAAGATAAAGTGAAATTTCATCTTTGATTTAATCTGGGAAACTAACATTGTAAACTACTTATAACATAGACTACAGAGGGCAGGGAACAATTTCAGCTTTTTCTGTGTGGTTTTTACTTGTTTATGTTAAATATCTGTGTAACTATAAAGCAACAAAAAGAAGTCACTGGAGCTACATGAATCTATGTGAATAAACCTAAAAAAAAAAAAAAAATCCCATAATAGTGAATAAAAATATGCACAGAATTGCACAGAATTGGTAAGGCTTATGTAAAATTTGGAAAATGCAAAACAATAGTTTGACAAATTGTTTATGGATCTATATATCTGTAGTAAAAATATAAAAATATGCATGAAAGTTATAAACTCCAAGTTCAGGATGGAAGTTACCACTGGGACCGAAAGAAGAAGGATGAGTTCAAGGAGCACACAAGGAACTTAAGTTGTACCAATAATGTTTTCTTTCTTAATGGTGGGTATATGGGTGTTTATTATATTATTATTATACTTTTTTCTATGCATGAAGTGTTACTTAAAAAAAAAAAGAAAGGAAAGAAAAGAGAGAAAAAAATATGGGGCTTGCTGGTTAGCTCAGTTGGTGAGAGTGCAGCCTTGTAACACTAAGGTCAAGGGTTCGGTTCCCAGTACCGGCCAGTTGCCAAGGGGGAAAAAAAAACAGCCCTCTATATCCTCAATAGTGTTAATGGATGTGTTTGTTATTGAGGATTATACCAAATGATTTATGGTTTAAGAGGGCTGGGCCGTGGGCCGGCCCTGTGGCGCACTCGGGAGAGTGCGGTGCTTGGGTCCGCAGTGGGCGGGTTCGGATCCTATATAGGGATGGCCGGTGCGCTCACTGGCTGAGCGCAGTGCGGGC
>NW_007754254.1:0-993 GCF_000696425.1 Galeopterus variegatus
GGCCTGTGATGGGTGGGGCACCCTTCCAGACTTCTCAAATGCATTTAGGGCTTTTCTCTCACTGTCCTGGTTTTTAGCATCTGGCTGCCTCAGTGCCAAGACAATGTCTTCAGCCAACAGTTTATCTGCTTCATCCTTGTGTTTTTCTCTGGCTTTTGAATTACCTCAATCAGCTTAGCTTATACCAGCTACTCACTCAGTCTCAGGCAGTTTGGGCAGTATTCGCCCACAGTTCAAANTCTCTAAAGCACGTTACACCATCCACCCCTAGGTCTCATAGATGTAGCAGCCAGGGACTCTTCCTGTTCCTGCTGCTTTACTGTGTCAATTTCTCATGTACAACAGGTCATGCCTGGAGACACACGGTTTCCCCCAGCTCACCACTGGATTGGTCTTCCCTGGCGTGAGAGGCAGGAGTGGCCAGTCACTGCATGCCATCCTCCAGGATAATCATCCTTGCTTCCAACAACTCTGCTTTCTGACTCAAATCTCAATCAGTTTGCAGCATAGTGATCAGCAGCCAGGCTCTGGTCAGGAGAAAAGTGGCCACCGGGCACCACATGATCAAGGACAGCCACATTTCCTCCTCTTCCCAAGGGGTTTTGCATCGTAGTACCTGGTGTGCAGCAACCAGATCCCGGTCAATAGGAAGGTGACCATAGGGCACAGCATATTCATGAGTAGCCACATTTCCTCCTTCTTCCAAGGGCTTTTGGCTCCTGTACCTGCTCAGAATCCTGTCTCAGACTACACCAACTGTCATGCTCTGCTAATGTCAGAATCCTGCCAACATCAGACCCTGTTCCAGACTGGGTCACAGACCCTTCACATGCCAGGCTGGGTTCCCAGACCCCTCACATGCCAGGCTGGGTCACCAGACCCATTACACGCAGGTCTATGAGCTAGGCAACTGGGTAACTGGCAGACAGGTTCTTGGAAGCCACAGGTTGGAAAGCGTGGCTGCTCTTGTGGTGACTGCCTGAGCAGTAGTCA
>NW_007754254.1:2278-3603 GCF_000696425.1 Galeopterus variegatus
AGAACACAAGAATAGCAACAAAACTAAAAAGATACCTTGGTGCACATGCACACTAACTCCAAACACACACACACACCCCATTTGCTCACAAAGGATGTGCTGAACCTCACCCAACCAGACCCAAGGAAAGGGTCCTGACCAAACCATTCTATTTTCCCAACACTCCCCTATCCCCCCTAACCCAACCCCACCCCCAGCCTCTGGTAACCACTCTCTACTTTCATGAGAACTACTTTTTTTGGTTTGTTTAAATTCCACACATTAGTAATATCATGCAGTATTTGTCTTTTTGTGCCTGACTTACTTAACATGATGTTTTCCAGTTCCATACATGTCACTGAAAATGATAGGATATCTTTTTTTTAATATAGCTTAGTAGTATTCCATTGCATATATATATATATATATATATATATATATACACACACATTTTTTATTCATTCATCCACTGATGGACATTTAGGTTGATTCCATCTGTTGGCTATTGTGAATAGCTTTGAGATGAATATGGTAGTGCATGTGTCTTTTTTGATACATTGATTTCATTTCCTTTGGGTATAAACCCAGTAGTGGGATAGCTGGGTTGTAAGGTAGATCTATTTTTGGTTCTTTGAGGAACCTCCATATTGTTTTCCACAATGGCTATGCAAATTTACATTCCCACCAACAATGTAGGAGGGTTCCCTTTTCTTCATATCCTCACCAGCATTTGTTATTTTTTGTCTTGTAAATAATAGCCATTGTAACTGGGGTGAGATGATATCTCATTGTGCTTTTAATTTGCATTTCCCAGATAATTAGTGATTTTGAGCTTTTTTGTATGTGCCTATTGGCCATTTGTATATCATCTTTTGTGAGAAATGTCTGGTCAGGTCCTTTGCCCATATCTTAATGGTTGGTTTTTTTTTTTTTTCTTTTTTCTGTTGAGTTGTTGGAATATCTTATATATTCTGGATCTTGGCCCCTTGTTTGATGTGTAGTTTGGAAATACTTTCTCCCATTCTGTAGGTCATTTCTTCATTTTGTTGATAGTGTCCCTTGGTATGCAGAAGCTTTTCAGTTTGATGTAGTCCCATTTGTATATCTTTGCATTAGTTACCTGTGCCTTTGTAGTCTTGATCAAAAAAAGTACAGGCAACACACAAAAAATTAATTCAACTTCCTAAGCAGAAAATGGTTCAATATCATATCTCACAAATCCTACAGAATTGCAAAAAATGCAATGAAAAAAAACATCATATTTTCTCTGGTAATAATCTTATGTTCATTTTTTTTCTGCAAACACTGTTTACTATCTAAAAGCACTACTGATAATCACCATCCCC
>NW_007754254.1:7097-8093 GCF_000696425.1 Galeopterus variegatus
CACATTGAGATATCATCTCTCCCTGGTTAGACTGGCTATTATCAAAAAGACAGAAAATAACTAATGCTGGCAAGGGTATGAAGAAACAAGAACCTTTATACATTGTAGTACGATAGCAAATTAGCACAGCCATTTTTGAAAACAGTATGGAGTTTTCTCAAACAACTACAGATAGAACTACCATATGACCTAGCAATACCACTACTGGGTACCCAAAGGAATTGAAAGCATCATGTTGAAGGTATTCCTTCACTCTGGTATTTATTGCAGTTCTATTCACAATAGCCAAGATATGGAAACAGCCTAAATATCTATATCAACAAACGATTGGATAAAAAAAAAAATGTGGTACATATAAACAATGGAATACTAATCAGCCGTAAAAAGAGAATGAAATTCCGCCATTTACAGTAACATGGATGAGCTTGGAGAAAATTATGTTAAGTGAAATAAGCCAGGAACAGGAACAGAAATACTACATGTTCTCACTCATACATGGGAGCTAAAAAATAAATACAAAAGAAAAAACCCAAAAATAATTAATAAAAATAAGTTGAACTGTTAAAAGGAGAGGGAAGAAGTGTAGTTACTAGAGGCAGAAAAGGGGAGGATGGAGGAGGGATAGTAAGAAGCTGGTAAATGGACACAAAATTACAGCCAGATAGGAGAAATAAGCCTTATTGGTGTATAGTTGACCCAGGAATCTATTAACAATGATTTACTTCATATTATCAAATGACCAGAAGAGAGGAGATAAATGTACACCTCACAAAGAAATGATTAAGTTCTGTCATGAGGAATATGCTAATTACCTTGATTAGATAATCACACATCGTATACATGTATTGAAATATAACTCTGTACACTATAAATATGTGCAATCAGTATGTTTGAATAAAAAATTTTTAATGCAAATTCCTGAGCCCCAGCCCCATAGATTCTAATTCAACAAATTCAGGATGGGGCCCAGGAATCTTCACTTTAATCAGGCACCCC
>NW_007754255.1:0-2218 GCF_000696425.1 Galeopterus variegatus
CCGAAGTGCTGGAAAGAGGAAGTAGCTCATATATCCAGCAAAAATCTACTTGTAGCCTGTCAGCATAGTGTTGGGCCCGTTGTAAATAAACAGGGTGGAATCATTTGTTTGGTACAGCAAAGGTATACCTAAGAGTAGCAATGGAAAACAGTTATTAAAACCCATGGTGTTAATTACTTTCCTTTTTTAAATAGAAGTTTGAGGTACTCTAACAGCTCATTAATCCATGGGTCAGGCTTAGTTTCCTCTTCTAGTGGTGATTTTTTTTTTTTTTTGATCTGTATGTGATAAATTCAAAGCTTAACATTGACAAGCTTTAGGGAGGTACGAGTGGTCAGCAAGGCATCATAAGGACCCTTCCATTTCTCAGTCAGTTTTGGTCTGGGCCTTGGTCTCGCCATGTCTTTAGCAGCATTTTGTCTCTTGGGTTGAGGGGGTATAGAGGTTTGTCTGCTGGAAAAGCTGACCTGGAAAAGGCAAACTGATATAGAATAGTTAGAGTTTGACATAACTGTTGTACATATGCTTTCAGATGCAAGTCATGGAGGCTTGGAAGGGTATCCCATATATAATTTCAAAAGGACTCAATTTGAGCCCACGTCTAGGTTCCACCCTGATATGAAGCAAGGCAATGGGTAATGTTTTATCTCATTTCAGATGAGTTTCCTGGCAAATTTTGGCTAGAGTCCTTTTAAAGTATGATTCATCTTTTCAGTTTTTCCTGTGGACTGAGGTCTCCATCACAAATGTAGTTTCCATTTAATTGTAGAGCTTCACTCGCCTCCGGTGTTATTGAAATAAATGCAGGTCCATTGTTACTTTGTATTGTGCTGTGTAAGCCAAGTGAGGGAACCATTTCTTTTAGCAAAAACCTAGCTACATTTGTAGTCTTTTCAGTTTGGCTTCTACATAACCAGAGAAAGTGTCCACGAACACCAACAGAAATTTAAAACTTCCCATAGTTTTGGGCATTTGAGTGAAGTCTATCTGCCAGTCCTCAAAGGGACATATTCCTTTGTATTGTCCTCTCTTCCTAGGTGGGAGCTTTTCAGTAGCACATAGGTGGCATTCTTGACTAATTCTTTGTATAGTCCTCTGAAGATGGGGTCCTTTTGGGGCCGGCCCACGGCTCACTTGGGAGAGCGCAGTGCTGATAATACCAAGGCCACAGCTTCAGGTCCCATATAGGGATGGCCAGTTACCTCAATGGGTGACCGTGGTGCTGACAACACCAAGTCAAGGTTTAAGATCCCCTTACCGGTCATCTTTAAAAAAAAAAAAAAAAGAAATGAAGATGGGGTCCTTTTAAGTAAGGTCTGACTAAATCTGACAAAGCATCACGGCCATAATGAGACCCTTCATGTGCATGTTTCGTAACTGGGTATACTATGGCTTCAGGGTGTAATATCATTCCATGAGTACTTATTTTCCATAAAGAGTTTGAGTCTGTATAAAGCCCCATTCCTGTGTTCCTCATCTTGATCTGGGTAATGGGACTTAAAGTCAGATAAGTCCACATGAGGTATCAAAGCGCTTAGTAACTGCATCTCTTGGGTTGCCTGTTTTGCTGTTCTGTTGGCTGTTTGGTTTCCCTTAATTATTTGGGAATCATCTCTGTGATGGCCTGGGCAACCTTAACTGGCAGCAGAACTGCTTTTAACAATGCCAAGATTTCGGCTGGATGTTTTATGTCCTTGTTGTCGGAGGTTAGTAAACCTAGTTGGATGTCTTTTAAGGCCTCCCTTTTAGGGGGTATTGTCTCTTATGTGGAACATGTGTTCCCTCCTTTAATGGCTACCGGTTCCACATTTTTGGCACAACCAGGTATCCCACCTGCCTAAACAAGCTTACTCACCCTTTCGTAGATCTCTGATGGCATGAGTTCTTCCTTTTGTTCTTCCAGATGGGTGAGTAGCATCTGCAATCATAGGGCTTGCTCTCGGGCTATCTGGACATGAAATTGCTGTTTTTCAGGAGAGTCATTTGGGTATTTAATATTGAGAAATCATTTGGTTCCCCACTGTCAAATGCACCTGGGGCTCTAGTAGGGAGGCTCTGATAAATTCAGGGGAGCCTCTGTGTTCCTCATTTTTTACTAGACTTTTTCATCTTTCTCTGTCATCTGACTCCTAGGTTTTTCTCTTTCTTTTTTTTTTAAATTTTGTATAAACATCCCTAACTTGGTATTGTCTTAATGGAAATTGCCCTGCCCTGTAAA
>NW_007754255.1:5726-8093 GCF_000696425.1 Galeopterus variegatus
CAAAAAAGGCAGCTGATGCTTTGGTTGGGAGTACAGGGAGTATCCCTGGAGGGAAAAAAAAAACCTCTGGTGGCCACTGGGAAAGTCCCGAAGATCACAGCCGCAGGGTCAGGTAGCCACAACCAACACATCTGGATTGCCAAAGCCTCTCTCAGCAGTAGCTGAGGGGGGTAGGCTACCCAAATTGTGTGATCTCCTTAGTGGGCTTCCCAAATTTGTTACTGAAACCCCAAAGGCCTGTTTACTTGCTACTTAATAGCCAATAATTGAGAGACAAGTGTTGGTGCAAGGAAAGGTAGCCTTTAATCAGGAAGCTGGCAGCCTGGGGAAATCATGGACTCACGTCTCAAAGACCATCTCCACTTTTCTCAGACTTGTCAAAGCATTTTATAGGGACAGGTGGGAGGGGGCTGCTCCATGGTGACATAGCAGAGATATGAAAGTATAATCATAAAATTACAAATAAACATCAAAGAACTTCTTGGATGGGAGCTGATTCATGGTGATCATTCTCCAAGGAGTCAAGTCACAGATTCATGTCCTGTTAACCTCAAAAAGATGTGGTTAGTAAGCTAGTAAAGAATGACCACCTGGGTTAATAATTTCTTCTATAATTATTCTGTGAGCAAAAGTCATTATGTTCTAGAAATCATGTGAACAAGAATCATTGTATTCTAATATCCAGCAGCAAGCTTTGCGGTTTGGGTTACAAGAGTAAGCAAACAAACATTTTAACTTAGAAGTTTAAGAAATGAAGTCGCTTCTGTTCAACCTGTTACACTAACATAAAAAAAAAAAAAAAAACTCTGCAAAAACCACAACCTTGCAAAAAGGACATCACAATCTCACACAAATATACTTCTGCCCAGCAAGTGCCTGTACAACCTTGGATTAGCGCCACGCTTGTTACTCATCCTTGTAGCCAAAGAATCTCAAAACGATTGTATAATTCTCACTTTTCCTTTAAAAATCTTCAGCTTCCTTTACCTTCCTGAATACACACCTAGTTTGCTATAGCACATATATTCTTTTTTTTTTTTTTGTCTTTTGTCTTTTTCCGTGTCCGGCAACGGATCGCAACCCTCAGTGTTGCCCCCGTACTGGACCAGGGACTGGCAACGGGATTGCAAACCTCGGTGTTGCTCCCGCACCTCGCTCAGCCAGTGAGCGGGAGCCGGTCCGTATGTGGGATCCGAACCCTCAGGTGGGAGCGCCGCCGTGCTTCCCAAGCGGCGCACTATCGCAGTGCGCCACCGGGCCGGCCCCAATATATTCTCATTGTAATGCCTGTTCCTGAATAAATATCATTTTCTTCTAGAGAGCATCTCTCTGTTATTTAGGTTGACACATATTTGGAAATCAGAGCATGGTAATGGACGTGTTCACTTATGAGTAGACTGTAGAATGAGCAGATGACATAAGGCTCCTGAGGACCTTCAAATTAAGGTTAGGGAAGAGGAAAGCCTGAAAAGGACACAGAGGTGGAGCAGCGAGAGCAACTAGGAGGCAACGTGGGAAGAATGATCTTCACGAAGTATTGAAGAAGGAAACTGTGTGTTTTAAAATTGAATGGTACACTGAGGGAATATTAGGGCTAAATTGTCCCAGTGGATCTGGAAACGTGGATGTCATTGGTGACTTTAGTAAGACCTGATTTGGAAGAATCCATGGGGGAGAAGCCAGACTGGAGTAAGTTGAAGGATGAATGATAGAAGTGTGGTAAGTTGTTTCCTTTCTCTTTTTAGCTAGATCAGTCTTGCTAGAGTTTTATATGTTTACTGACTTTTTTTTTTTTTTTTCAAAACAAGCTTCAGCTTCTTTAATTTGCTTTATAGTTTTTCAGTTTTCTATTTCCTTGAATGAAAACTCTTCTCTTTATTGTTTTCTTCTGTTTATTTCATGTTTAATTTCTACTTATATTTCTGGCTTGTTAAAGGTGGAAATAGAAGGTTGATTTGTGACTTTCTTTCTTCTCTACAATAAGTATTTAAAGCCATAAATTAGACTTTACTCCTGCTTTAGCTGTGTCTCACAAATTATTATATGTTGTTATTATTACTTTGAAATCTTTTTTATCTCTCTGGGATTTCTTCTTCAATCCATAGGTTATTTAAAAGCGTGTTATTTGATTTACAAATACTTGGGGATTTTTCAGGTATCTTTCTGCTGTTGATTTCTAATTTTTTTCCATTGGGGTTAAAGAACATACTCCACCATTTCACTCTTTTTAAACCTATAGCAATTTGTTTATGACCGAGTATATGATCTACATTATTGAGTATCCCAAATAAATCTGAAAAAAAAAGAGAATATATTCTGTAGATATTAGGTGGAATGTTCTACAAATGTCAATTAGGTTAAGCTGGT
>NW_007754256.1:0-324 GCF_000696425.1 Galeopterus variegatus
TGTGGAGGTCCAGCAAGAGATGGTGGCAGACGGTCAATAAATGTTTCATATTATAATCATTCTGGTTTGAGTACTGGTATGATAGGGGGCTGGAAACCAGATGGAAACTGATATTTAAAAATTAGTTCCAAAAGTCAGTAAGTGGGAGAGAGGTGGAGTTCATGACCCCAGAGCCACGGTCCGGAAAAGCAGCCTAATCCCATGTACCAGGAATCTGCAGACACAGCTAGGGCATTGGAAACCAAGATGTGGTTGTCCAGGCAGGAGCAGGTTCTGGAAGAAATCACCCTGAGTGTGAACCACAGGTCAAGAACAAAGAACCCC
>NW_007754256.1:1321-2675 GCF_000696425.1 Galeopterus variegatus
GAGCTGTCCTTAGTTGGTTATAGAGCAGGAAAAGCAATAGATCACTTCACTGCAGGGCCCAGAGGAGTCCCTCACTTCCAAGCTTAGAGGGGCCTTGGAGGAACAAATTCTAGTCCCAGTCCCAACAGGATCCAGCCAGATGAGCATGACCAATTCACTTGCATTCTCTGAACTTCGTTCGGTTCACTTAGTCTCAAAGGGATGCTGTTAAAACTCAGATGTCAGCTGGAAGTATCCTTTCCTGTAAACTCTAGATTTTAAAATAGGTTTGCAATCCTATTCCATAAATTGTGGATAGCCCAGTATCTTTCCCAAAGACTTCTGAAGGTTCTGGGTGGGCTTCCATTTCCTCACTGGCTCCGAGCTTTGGCATTTACTCTTGCAGTGATACTTTGTGGTGTTGCTTTCCATCATCTGGACAGGGGAATTATTCTCTCCTTAATTTCCTTCAAAACCTTCCCACCTACACAAGGCCTTTGCACTGGGAGGCAACTTTACTAGCTATTCAAATACAAATAATTTTAAATTCAGTATCTTTGTTCTTTTAGTGCACTGGACCTTCACTAAGCCAGATCCTCTCTGTTCTCTCCCTAATTTCTATTCATTCTGTTGTAGAATAGTTTATCTATTTCTTTTGTAGCACCATCTCCTTCCAACCTCTATAGTCTTGTCTTCTACACTGAGTGGCTCATAAAGGTCATTTTCTAAGCAGAAATACCCTCCTCTCTAAAAAGGCTTCGGACTCTGGTCTATAGACACTAATTGTTTTCCTCCCCACTTTATTGTGAAGAACTACTTGAAATAGTAAACATAAATGCATATATTGGGAACTGGTGCCATTCACAGAGACTTCTGAGCACTTACAATGCACTAGGAATTGTGCTAGGAGTTTCCACATCAGTCAATTATCACAGTGCCTTCAAAGCTCCTAAACTTGAGGTCCATGTCCTAAACCAAGTTTACGCCACGAATCCATCATGCTGACTCGTTCTCTCAAGATGTTCCCGGAGAAAAATTTTATGCAATTGGAGAGTAAGAAACTACAGTTCTGGTCTGAAGCCCATGAGCCTGTGCTCAAGGGGAAGGCTGGAGATTCTGAGCATAGAAAGTCTCTGCTCCTGCAGTCCAGCCCAGTCCTGATGGTTCCTACTCAAGTCACAGGGCAAACGGTTGTAGCACAGAACAATACCGATGCCTGCCTTTGAAGCTCTGGTGGGAAGATCGGTGGGTATCACTGTAGAGCTGCCTCCTCCAGCCACTGCAGTGTCTTCAGCAAACATTGACAGTGTTGCTATTTGAAGAAAATATCTCAGCAGGAGACACTGCAGTAGTGACTGTAGGAAGAGGCTGTGGG
>NW_007754256.1:6903-8093 GCF_000696425.1 Galeopterus variegatus
TACCCTTACCCTAGATCCTGGCATGTAAGATGTAACCTAGGAAAAATCCCACATGTATATGTCATATACCACCAATAGAAAACCTGATGAAGTGATTAGGTGTTGTCTTTCTCTCTCTCTCCTTTGACCCTCCCCCTTCTTGTGAATATAAAATGCTAAGCTCTGCTGCCCTCTTTGGAATACATTTTCAGAGTGACCTGACTTATGTGTCTCTGTGGCTGGCAATTATTGTACTGGCTCAATCAATCCTTGCTGCATGTATTTGGTCTTGGTTTCTTTTTGGGTCCACAATAGACATCACACAATTCCTCTTAAGAGCTGCACTACTCTTACAAACGTTGTTTCCTTCACAACCCCACCAGTTCAGGGTGTTATTGACCTCACTTTCGTCAGTATAAAAATCAAAAAGGTGTATTTTATTTTATTTTAATTTGCATTTGTTTATTTGTTAGGTGAAGCATATTTATATGTACTTTGGCTTATTCTTATTGTTTACCTATTTTTTCTTTAAACTTTTTGAGCACCTGTTATATGCTCGGTATGATTTCTGGGCACTGGAAGGATAACTGTCAATGAAACAGACAACATTTCTGCCTTTGCTGAACTGAAGTTGATTACTTTTTTTTCTTATTGAATTGTAAAAGCTAACTGTATTTTTAGGAAGTTTTTCCTTTGTCTACAATGCGCTACAATTTTTTTTTGTGGTGGGGTGGAGCGGCATATTGAAGGCAGAGATTGTTACAGGACGTCTTCTCAGAGTGTGATAAAGTGTTAATTCTCAGTAGGAGTGAAGGAAGCAGCAGTCACGATGGAGTGGTAATGATTTTCCTGATTTACCAGTAACAGTCGGATGTTAACTCCCTTAACACATGCTTGATAAGAGCCGAAGCATGGTAGCAACGGCAGAGTCAAGGTAATATAGAATCCTGAATGCTCTGGTTTACAGCATTTTTTTAAAAAACTAATTAAACAACACTTAATGGTATGGCCTGATAATGAAATCTCCGATCCCAAAGCAAAAGTCAACATTGAAGCAAATTACCTTATGTGGCCTAATGATAGAACCGTTTGGGTAGTAGATTGGAAATCAATAGTTTTCATCTGAACATAGAACTCTCTTATTCAGGGGGACAATTTGTATCTAATCTGTTCCAATGGCTTAGAACCCAACATGCATGGTTTGAGGCATG
>NW_007754257.1:0-8093 GCF_000696425.1 Galeopterus variegatus
GCCAGGATATTTTAGCTTGCTCTGCTCAGCAACATCAGAGTCATCTACATTAGGAGATGCTATGTTTTGACAGAAAAATCAGTATATATTTGAAATCACAAATAGTAGGCTCTCTTGTAAAGACTTTACATTAAAGAATGAAACAGTTACCTGCTAATAAACCAACAACCATGCACTTCTGGCTTTTTTGTTGTTTTTTTGTTTGTTTTTTTTGTTTGTTTGTTGTTTTGTTTTGGTGGCTGGCCAGTAACTATGCACTTCTATACCAACCAAATAAAGATTAAATCCATGAATACCACAGACACCAGTAATATACATTTATGATATATATGTGACATATGGAAGTAGAAGGAACTTGAGATATATCATATCACTTTACAGATAGAGAAACTGAGATCTAGACCAGTTATAATGATCTATCCATGGTCACAGTGCACAGAATATGTAACAATAGTAAGATCATAATCTATAAGAACTAGTTGACTTAGCCCTTCAAGAAGATAAAGAAAAAAAACTGAATCGGTTTTTTGTCAGTCATAAGATCCAGTTTGAATGTAGCAAAAAAAAAATACTTTAAATGTTAATACTTTAGCAAAATTCAACCACACTAAGATAAAGATAATAGAAAGACATGAAAATAGAAAGAGCAAATAATAAATGAAACAATGTGCCATGTATAAGAGTTTTCGGTAGTCACTAGTGCTTTTCACAATTGTCTCCTTCTGGCACATGATAGGAATGCAACTCCCTCCCCCCACTGACATCCTAGGTGGCCATGTGACTTGCTCTGATCGATAAATATGACCAGAAGTGATATCTGTGCATAAGATTTATGAGCCACTACAGGATTCACCATGCTCTCCTTTTCTCTCTGCCACAGTGACAGACGATACTCCAAATGGTGAGCCACTCCATCAACTTGGAACCAGAAGTGAGAATGAGAAAAGCAGAGACTCCAACAGAACCACAATGAATGCTTATCATAAGCAAGAAAGGAACTTCCATTGTTTTAAGACATTGGTATTTGGAGATTGTTGGTTACTGCAGCAAAATGCAGTATCCTGACTGATACTAATTCAACGTAATTTATTCATAAATATTTATTGAGCAAATTTTTTGTGCCACGCACTATATTAGGTGGTAGGAATATAATATCATTGAATAATCATTCTCTGACCTTAGACATTTACAAACTACTGGGTAGAAGAGAAAAGTGGCAAAAATGTACACTTGTAACTAGTGTGATAAACTACTGTAAATTTGGGAAAAGCACTAAATGAGAGTATGCGTACATGGGCATGCTTCACTTCTAAGTTGTGAACTACGGGACAATTAAGATTTTTTTTTTTTTTCAAAATAATTAATACCTCTCCAAATAAGGCCAAAATTTAGAAAATGTAATGCTGTTTTACAGACTATATATAAAGTGACAATAAAGAAACAAAATTTACAATTCAGCTGGTCAAAATTTAAGAGACTTTGCAGAGGCCAAGTGTAGTAGTTTGCTATGGCTGCCATAACATAGCACTGCAGACTGGGCAGTTTAAACAGCAGAAACTTATTTCCTCCAGTTCTGGAGGCTAAAAGTCCAAGATCAAGATGTCAGCTGGGTGAGTTTCTTCTGGGGGCCTCTCTCTTTGACTTATAAATGGTTGTTTTCTCCCAGGTCTTCACATGGTCTTCTCTCTCTCTCTCTCTCTCTCTCTCTCTCTCTCTGTGTGTGTGTGTGTGTGTGTGTGTGTCCTAATTTCCTCTTCTTATGAGAACACCAGTCATATTGGATTAGGGCCTACCCTAATGACTTCATTTAAACTTAATTACCTCTTTAAAGACCTGATCTCCAAATGCAGTCACATTCTGAAGTCCAGGGAGGACTTCAACATATGAATTTAGGGGTTAGGAGATGACACACTCAGCCTACAGCACCAAGGTTGGCCACAAACTGAATGCAACATGCAAAGCGGAAAAGAAGCACATAATCACACAAAAGCTCTAAAATCCTGCAAAGATGGTGACTCTGAGCAGTTAGAAAGGGGTGCCCATCTAGTGAGAAAGAGAAACTGAATCCTATTTTCAAGTTACAAAACCTCGGTTTAGAGTAGGACATTTCATTGGAGAATCCCAAAGGCAAATAGAAAGAGGATGCAAAATCTGGCCTGAAAACATCCCAAATTCAGAGGCCACTTATTTTAGAATTAATCAAAACTATACAAGTTAATTAACATCCTCAGGGAAGGAAAATACATAGACTATTCTCTAAGGGTCTATTTAACTACACACAAATATCATAGTTGGAAAACCAAAATCAATTTATGATAAACAATTAGCCGTATATCAAAATGTATATAATTATTTGCAATAAAAAGAAATAAAATGCTGGACCAGCCTGGTGGTGCACTGGAGAGTGCGCCACTTGGGAGCGCGGCGGCGCTCCCGCCGAGGGTTCAGATCCCATGGGGAGACCGGTTCCCGCTCACTGGCCGAGCGTGGTGCGGGCGCAACACCGAGGGTTGCGATCCCGTTGCCGGTCCCCGGTACGGGCGCGACACCGAGGGTTGCGATCCCGTTACCGGTCATTAAAAAAGACAAAAAGGAAAAAAAAAAGAAATAAAATGAGAAATACTAGAAAAGAAAGAGGCAGTACTGAAACCATAGAGATTATTTTATGATGAATAACAATTCCAAAGTTCAAGTCTAACATTGCACTGATACCTAAACTGAGTTTACCCCCAAAATAAACTCAGCAGAGAAACTAAAGAATATTTCCCAGAGTATAAGAATCCTATCACATTTTCAAAAGCAATATAAAAATAAAAATTTATAGAGTGCTGGTGAATAATAACTCAGAGAAGCATTAGATGATTTGACATAACTTATTAATAAAGCCCTTTGAGTGCAACAAATAGCTATTATTTATTATCTATTTTCCTGAATTTCCTTGTAACTAGGAGGAAGCTTCTTGTCTAAAATGGTAATAAATCTGAAATGAGTGCTACCTCATTCTTCTTCAAGTAGGAACCCATTTAAAAAATCATAAAGAAAAGGTTACACATTCTGCTTTATTTTAAGATCCTAGAATTACTAAATTGAAGGGCAGATTATAATTGAATTGAAAAGAGAAAACTTTAAGCTTAGTAAAGATTTCTTCTCGATTAGAGTTAGGGCAGAACACAGATATGATTTAGATTAAAAGATCGATTTCTTTGTGTTATATGCAATTGATTCCTAAATACTGGATAACATGGTGTGTAAGAAAATTCTGAGCTAAACAAATCCACAAGAAGGGAAGAAAAATTGTGTGATAAAGAAAGTATTAAATTAGAAGGCAGGTAACCTGGATTCAAGCCCCAGTTCTCCGCCATTTATTTTCTATGATCAGTATAATTAGTCATCCTTGGACAGATTCTTTACTTCTATAATGAGAATAATAAAAACTACCACACTATGGAAAACAGTATGGAGGCTTCTCAAACAACTAGAGATAGCACTACCCTATGATCCAGCAATCCCACTCCTGTATATATATCCAAAGGAATGGAAATCAACAAGTCGAAGGGACATCCACCTGCATCCCCATGTTTATCACGGCTCTATTCACCATAGCCAAGAGATGGAACCAACTTAAATGACCTTCAATGGATGATTGGATAAAAAAAATGTGGTATGTATACACAATGGAATATTACTTGGGCATAAAAAGGGATGAAATTCTGCCATTTACAATAACATGGATGAGCTTAGACAAAATTATGTTAAGTGTTAAGCCAGGCAAAGAGAGAGAAATACCATATATCCCCACTCATATGTGGATGCTAAAAAAGTTGATTTCATAGAAGTAGAGAGTAGAGTAGTGGTTATTAGAGACTGGGAGGGGGAAGGGGAAAAGAGGTGGGGAGAGGGTGGTCAGTGGATATAAAATATTAGAGAGACAGGAAGAATGGGATCTAGAGTTCTATAGTAACATAGGGAGACTACCTTTAACAACAAAGTGCTGTGTAACTTCAAATAGCTGGTTCGGATGATGTTGAACGTTCCTAACACAAAGAAGTGACAAATGTTTGAGGTGATAGATATACTAAGCACCCTGATATGATCATTCCACACAGTATAAATGTACCCAAATATCGTATTATACTCCATAAAAATACATAATTATCATGGGTCAATTAAGAAAAATAAATTTAAAAGAGAGGAAAAAAGAGAAATAGAGAGCAGAATAGTCGTTACCAGAGGCAGGGAAAGGGAGGAGGAAGGGGGACCAGGGAGAGGTTGGTAGACTGGTACAAAGTTACAAAGTTACAATTAGATAGGAAGAATACGTTCTGGTGCCCTAGGGTGACAATAGTTATTAATATTATATTGCATATTTCAAGATAGGCAGAAAAGAGGATCTTGAATGTTATAACCACAAAGAAAGGTTAAATGTTCAGGTGATAGATATGCTAACTATTCTGATTAGATCATTATACAATATATGTGTGTATTGAGATAACAAACTGTACCCCAAACACACATACGATGAAAAATAAATTAATTAAAATTTTTATAAAAACTACCACACTCAGTTACAGTGAAGACTGAATAAGATAATGCATGTTAAAATATTTTCAGTTTCAAGTACTTTCAGTTTTAATTATGTAAGATGCAAGTGATTAAACATTCAAAATTACTGACAATCTGAACACCATAAAAGATATGTCATCATAGTTAATCCAAAAATATTGCCCGGCATACCAGTTGGTCATGTTCCAATACCACACACAATTTAGAAAGTACACTAAACCCGACTAAATTCTGAATTCACCAATAAGCTAAATCTTATAATAGATAGTGCTCCTGGCTGCAAAAGAACAAAGATTCTGGAAATGCTATTCTCTAAAATCAGCTGGAAAAAAATCAGTTTAAAACCATACCTAACATTTCAAAAACTTCATCTTGTAAATTATAATTTATAGACAAAAAATGCATTGCAAGTTTTTTAAATGCACGCTTTTTAAAAAACTGTCACCTTCAACTTTGTCATCTTAGCATAATGAAGCTTTTGGAGTAGATCTGGCATAGTGTCAAAAATATAAATGTCAAAACTTTTAGTATTTTCTGCATGTTTTTGAGTAATTTTATATCCATGTCACAAGAAGATCCTTCTAAGACCTTGTGAAAGTCCACAAGTACCTATGAAAATTCGCACCTGGATAAGAAACAAAAATTGGAAAAAAAAAATTGAAAGCAAATTTATAAGTCGATCAGGAACTAAATAAAAAAATAAAAAGAGAAAAATTAAAAGCGAATTAATAGAACCAGAGTCAACATTTCAAGCATTGAATGAGACTTGTAGCAGCCTGGGAAAATTGAAAGTGATCCTTTCTAATTGTCTTGGAGTAGCAGTAATGGTTTTATAAAAGTAGCTCATATTATTAGGTAGATATTCACAGAAAAATGTTTAAATATTGATAATAAAAGCAAAACTGTGCATTGAGACATTCAGGAGGAAAATATTTTTGAAATCTCTAATTCGACCAGTGTATTCAGTGAATTGCCTTGGAATTCCCTTTGCCACTAACATCTACTGCAGTGGTCCTCAAAATGTAATACGCTTAGGGCCGGCCAGTGGCGCACTTGGTAGAGGGCGGTGCTTGGGAGCACGGCGGCGCTCCCGCCGAGGGTTCGGATCCCATGTACAGACTGGTCTGCTCACTGGTTGAGTGTGGTGCGGGCGCGACACTGAGGGTTGCGATCCCGTTACCAGTCACGAAAAAAGACAAAAAAGGAGAAAAAAAAATTTAATACGCTTATTAATCACCTGGGGATCTTTTAAAAATGCAGGTTCAGATTCAATATGATGGTCCCTGATATTCCACATTTCTAACAAGCTCCCAGGTAATGGTAAAACTGCTGGTCCTCACAGACAGGGTTTTAGAGGAAAGATCATCAAGATGCAATCCTGCTATTGTATTTATTTATCAATGTTTTACAGTGATAAATATGGGCGTTTCACCGTTTGTGCCCTCAAAAGTATTCATGCAAAAATATTCTTCCATCTTTAAGGTACAAAACTCTCAGCCTTCAACCAAGAACCTGTTTTGCACTTGAACAGATCCAGAGCTAGAGGAAGAAAGTTTTGTTCTTACTCCCATACCCAAGTGCAGGCAAATTTGAATGGTCCTCAACTAACCCTCATACACAAATTAGGCTCTGAACAGCATCTTCACTGTCTATGCTCCTGGTGCACGGAACATACTGATCTTCTCTCAGGCAACAGCCGAGTGCCTTTCTAGCAGACACTGGCTACCCATCTCAATGGGAAATTATCTGTTAGATGATTCCTGTCCAAAGCCCAGGGGATACCATGGATATTCTATAAGGAAAATCTATGAAGTTGTTTTCAAATTTTTTTTAGCAATGAAATCCACTTGTCAAATAAAATTTTTCAGTCAACTCTAATATATAAAATAGTATTTTATTTGAATAAATTTAGTTTAATTCACATTTATAGAAAATGAAGTTATTTGGATGAACCCCTCAAAATTTTTAATTGGTAGCTGTTCTTGTCAGTTGTAGCCACACCAGCCTCAGCATCCAATTTGTTTTTGTATTTTGCTTTAGTTGCACAATATTAAGATAATCCTTAATCACACAGGAAATGAAGCTCAAATTAGTAACAGTTTTATAAAAGCTCACCCTGTACCTTCGAAATTCTCTTCACTAAAACAGACGTCAGTAAAATATTTTATAACACTTATTTTTTAACAGTGCTTTAAAACTTTTCTTAAAATATTTAAACCAAATTCAAATTAAACATTTGTAGAGCCCTTCTGTCTTGCCATCAACAGAACCCAGTTTGAAACACTGATATGGTAACCTCCTTCTTGTGGTTACCGTAGCTTGTGTCACCCCGTATTAAGCCACTTCATTAGAAATCTGAACACCTGGAACACCATTTTGTATAACAACGTGTATACCACTAAGGTTTAACTTTCTGCTTTCCAGATTAATCAAAGGATGTAAAATATATTTTTATAGAATACTTATTAAAGATATAATTTTAATACAGACATTTTTAATATAGACATTTCAACAACTAAAAATAATCCCCCTAATAAATTCTTCTCCAAGGTCAGGACTACAAAAAAGTCTATCTCTACTTATAAACTGTTATATTTCTTTCAATTCCTATGAAAAATATTTTCACACATTGTTCCTTTAGCTTTTTTAAGTTTTGAATGTTTTAAATAATTTATTTCTCTTTAGCTCCCTTTTATCGTGTTTCTTTGTCTTTCTATTATTTCTTATCTTATTCTGATTGTATCTGCATGTATGTATGTGTGACATGCTTCAATATCCTGGATATCAAACAAGGTCCGCATTTGTCAGGAAACAAATTAAACTGAGGCTTCATAGAAATCCCAAAACAAATTGTACAAACGAGATAAAAATATATCCTACATCACCATCAGGATCTTAACCCAGAGTGTGTACATCACTTTCACTCACATCCCATTGCACAGAATCTAATGACACGGCCCTCCTAAGCTGCAGGAAGACTGGAAAACGTAGTATCTATCTGAGTTGTCTAATTGCAGCTAAAAATCAGTGAGTTCCATTTCTAAACCGAGAAAAGGGAAAATAACTATTGGAAAACAATTAGTAATCTCTACCATGAGGTTACATCTTTTTCCCCAAAATTCCCCCATTGTCTCCAAAAAAATGACCTTTACAGCTGTTTTGACTAAACAAAAATCTAATGCAGGACCTTGCATTGCTGTGTATCCTGTAAGCTTGAATCCTTATGTTGGTTTAATAATCACTTCAATTGATGATAAATGAATTGTTTCTCCCTTTGTTTTTAATTGGTAATATCATTATGGACTCGAGATTTTCACATATTTGATGTGTGAGGGGGGGTGTTGATGTGTTTTAATATACTAAAATCATTATTCTTTACGGCTCGAATTTAATGCCCATATTAAAATAATTTTGACCTTCAGCCTAGTTCCTGTGTCTTTTTTTTTTAATTCTGGTAAAATACATATGACATAAAATTTGCCATTTTAGCCATTTTTAAATGCACAATTAAGTATACACATGTATGTGCA
>NW_007754258.1:0-547 GCF_000696425.1 Galeopterus variegatus
TGTCTGGTTTTGGTATCAGTGTGATGCT
Source organism: Galeopterus variegatus (assembly GCF_000696425.1). NCBI lineage: Eukaryota > Metazoa > Chordata > Mammalia > Dermoptera > Cynocephalidae > Galeopterus > Galeopterus variegatus. The sequence goes on from NW_007754258.1 coordinate 29, forward strand.
GGCCTCATAGAACAAGATTGGAAGAATATCCTCGTCTTCAATTTTTCTGGGATAGATTGGGAAGGATTGGTATTAAATCTTCTTTAAAAGTTTGGTAGAATTCAGCAGTGAAGCACCAAGTCCTGAGCTTTTCTTTGTTGGCAGATTTTTTTTTTTACTGATTAAATCTCGCTGCTCATTATTGGTCTGTTCAGACTTTCTCTTTCTTTTTACTTCAGTCTCAGTAGGTTGTGTTTGCCTAGAAAATTGTCCATTTCCTCTAGATTGTCAAATTTGTTGGCATACAGTTGTTCATAACAGTCTCTAATGATTCTTTGTCTTTTTGTGGAATAAGTTGTAATGTCTCCTTTTTCATTTATTATTTTTGTTATTTGTATTTTCTCTCCTCTTTTCTTGTTTAGCCTAGGTAATGGTTTTTCAATTTTGTTTATCTTCTCAAAAAACAACTTTCTGTTTTGTCAATCTTTTTTTTTTTTTTTTTTTTTTTTTTTTTTTTTTTTTTTTTTTTTTTTTTTTTTT
>NW_007754258.1:2206-2854 GCF_000696425.1 Galeopterus variegatus
TGTGGAATATCTTTTCCCATCACTTCATTACTAGTCTATGTGTATTTTTAATAGTGAAGTGTGTTTCTTCCAGGCAGCATATAGCTAGGTCTAGATTTTTAATCCATTCAACAAATCTATATCTTTTAAGTAGAGAATTTAATCCATTCGTGTTTGAGGTTGTTATTGAAAGGTATGGCTTTACTCCTTCCATTTTCTTAATTTTTTTATAATTGTTTTTTTTTATTTTGTTCTTTTCTTTCCCTTGTATTGTTTGTCTTTGCTGGTTTTTTGTTTTGTTTTGTTTTCATTTGCTTTTTTTTGTAGTCATAAAATACAGTTTATTTTTCTTTCATATTTGTGTATTTGCTTTACTAGTGGGTTTTATTCTTTCCCATATATATTCATGATGGTAGTGATAGCTTTTTTGGTTCCAGATATAGGACTCCTTTGAAGATTTTTTGTAGAGCCAGTCTTGTGGTGGTGAATTAACACAGTTTTTGTTTTTCTTAGAAAGACATTGAGGGCCGAGCCTGTGGTGCACCCGGGAGAGTGCTGTGCTGGGAGCACAGCAGTGCTCCCACCACGGGTTAGGATCCTATATAGGGATGACCAGTGCGCTCACTGGCTGAGCGTGGTGCGGCTGGTCTCAAAAAGGACAAAAAAAAA
>NW_007754258.1:4731-8092 GCF_000696425.1 Galeopterus variegatus
AATTGACAGTTGGTTGGGCATTTTAGGTTTGATTCTGGGTGAGCGCATAGTCTTCATGTGAATTCTTCAACTTTATTCAGTCATGGAATTGCCTGTGGGTGTCTTCGTGGTCTATGTGTGGGACACTTGGTGGTTTTTCCTGGGGTGGGTGGCACCCTAAAGAGTTGTGGCTGTGATCCCAGCATCTCAGAGAGCAGGTATACGCTGGTGCAACAGATCCTGGTAGCTGTATAGAGGACCATCACATCAGCTGTTGAGCCTGCAAGGATGCCACAGGACCTAGTGGCACTGTAGAGGCCTGCCATGAGGGGGAAAAGCTGCTACTCAATCCACTATTAGTATAGGTGGAGTACCAGTGTCTGCCTGGTCTGTATACACTGGTGTACCAGTGTCTGCCTGGTCTCTAGAGTGCTGCTGGGTCAGCTGTTGATCATGAAAAAAGACTGCAAGTGTGTATCCAGGCCCAGACGCTCTGTAGAGGACTGACTGGCAGGGGGATAAGGGGTCACAGTTCCTGCCCAATCTGAAGTTGATTAAAGTAAAAGATGTATGCACCTCTGTAGAGGTCCTGAGAGCTCTGTAGAGATCCTCCAGTTTAGCTGCTGTGCCTATGGCAAGCCTGCAAGGGTGAAGCCAGGCCCAGTAACTCTGTAGAGGCCTGCCTCAGGGGGACACAGGGAACAGGTCTGCACTGGTGCTGCATATGCTGTTAGCTCTATAGAGGGTGGCCAGTTCCATTGCTGGGCCTGTAGCCAGCCTGTGTGAATGCAGCTGGTCCTAGAAGCTCTGTGCAGGGCCACAGAGGGTTGAGGAGCTACCATCAGACTGACTGACTGCTGGTGTGGGTACCTGTGAACTCAGCAGTTCTACAGGTAGTGTGGGTAGTGGTGCATATGAATGTGGGGGGCACCCCTACTGGGGGCTTCTGCACTCAGCAGGTCTGCCTGCTCATCCGTAGGGATAGGAGGTGACAAGTGGGTTCAGATGCTGGGGTCTTGGTCTTCTGTCTAAGCTAGGCTCTAGGCTGCTGATGTTGTGGTTCTGCTGGAGCCCATGTATATGCAGCAGAATGTAGGTGAGGCCTCAGGATGGAGGGAGTTGATTTTGATGGACCTAGGTCAGGGCACACTAGTTCTAGCTGTGGGTTTGCTTTCAAGATGGCTCTGTGCCATAGCTGCTTGGGGCATGGAGGGGGGTTTCTTCTCCCAGGGCTGCTTCTGAGGAGTCTGTGTGGTTGCACAATCTCCCAGGTACTACCTGCCCGGATTTGGGGCAAGAAAGGACGGAGAGACTCTCTTGCGGCAAGAATTGCTGTTATTTGTGGTGGCGGTGGAACAGTTTGGGATTTTTGAAGTCTACTCTCTCTCTGCCTGACTCCAAGCTAGTCCCTGTAGCGGGGCAGAGGCTGGATGCCTTGATCTGCTCTCTATGGTGCTTTTCCCATCTTCTGTGCATCATAAGGATTTCATCTCTTCCCTGGTGCTGTTCAGGGTATTTCTTCAGTCGTTCCAGCCCAAAAGTATCTGTTCTTTTGCTGTTTTGGTCTCTGCATGTAAGTGTGTTTGTGTGTGTGCATGTGAGGGGGATGAGTACCAGACACCTGTAGTCGGCCATTTTCCCTCAAAAAAAATGTTTTTTTCCTCAAAATATTTTTTTTAAACATGGTGGTTTCTACCACTGGAGAAATATATTTACCATGTCTTTCCCTTCTTAATCAGCTCAATTTACTCTTTCCATCTGATATAGCTTTTCAAGTCAGTCTACCATCTAAAATGTCACATAAATTCCACTCTGTTTCAGTTCAAATTCTACTTTTCTAAAGGTAGAATCATCTGAAATTCCATTTCTCGATGATGAGTTCTCTCCTTAGCAACCTAACCCTGGCATCATGATATAACACCTATCCTTAGCTCAGGGTGTGTGTGTGTGTGTGTGTGTGTGTGTAAAATGAGAAAATATATAGTACCCTTCTGATACATTTTTTGGTTTTAGTTATATATGAGTTAATGCATCTATGGAAACTGCTTAGAATAGTATCTTACCCGTGGAATGCATTCAGTAAATGTTAGCTTGTGTTAGCTTATATGATTTTGATTTTTGCTATTCTGATCTAAAAGATATTATTCTATTTACATTTTGCCATTTCTCTTTTTTCCTATGCTGTCACTAAAGTATTTAATTTATATTTTTGTAATTTATTTGTATTTTTATTTTTTAGGAGACAGTTTGTTGCAGTGTTAAACAAAACTCAGGTTTGATTCCTAACAAAACCACTACTATTATGTTATCTTTTATAATTTACTTCTCTAAGCATCAGTTTCCTCAAAAGTAAGATGGAAAACTTAGTAAGATTTTGTGCAAATTAGATGTGATATTTTAGACTATGCCAAGCGTCTGTGATAGAGTTGATGCTCTATACATATTTTTTATCATCTTTTCTTTTAATCATTAAACTTACTTTTACTATCTTCGAACTATTTAATGTGACATTTCCTTAACACAGTGGAATAGAGTTTATCTTGGTAACCAAAGTTGAAAAACAAATAAATGATAACACAAAGCATATTTAAAATAAGCATGATCCTTGTAATTTTAAACCCAGGCAAGGGGAGTTCTGTTGCATTTTCACAGTATGTTATTTCAAATTACTGAATGATCATCTTCACATTAAAGGAATCAAAATTGGATAAATATGAGAAAAAGTATTTCTGTTTTTCTATTTTTTTTCCCTTTCATAATAGCTACTCTTTTGTCTAATCAAGAACTTACTTTATTCAAACAGACATTTCACTGGTCATTCTATATCCATTCTAATATTTTACAACAATCTGCCAGGTGTAGCTATTATTAATATTTTAAGCATTTCCTTTCAGATAAATAGAATAAAGCTCATTCATGTTTAGTATATTTATTAAGATAATGATTAAGTTGCATAGTCACAACTTAAACTTTGGTCTAATCTTAAATTTATTTTCTTTCCATTGACCTTTACATATGGCTTTTATTCAAGTTTATAATTTTTATTTATTAGATAATAATACCATAAATTATTTATGGTCATCTTTTGAGGTTAACTTTACAGACAATAAAATGCACAGATCTTAAGTTGCTTTCATTTGGTATATTTTGGCATATGCACATACTGTACAACCCAAATGCCCATGGACATGCAGAACATTTTCTTCATGCCAAGAGGATCCTTCATGCCCTATCCAATTAATTTCACCTTGGCTCATCCCTCATCCCTGAAACAAATTTTGATTTATTTTATACACACAATTTTAAATGACATGACTTGATGTGAATGTTATAAAAACCATTGTGTTACAATGAGCTCAGAAGCAGAAGACTGAAGAAAACT
>NW_007754259.1:0-1210 GCF_000696425.1 Galeopterus variegatus
GAGAGCATCACATTTCACCCCTCATTGCCTGTTAGGGTAGATGGAGCGACATTAACCAGAGGCAGGTATGTGAGCAGCCACCTTAGGTAATTAGAATTACCTTCTCTAGCCAAGTCACCTCGATAACAACCATGGCCTAATGTCGTGGCCCTTAAATCAGTGATTCTCAGACGTAATTGTCCATCAGAATCACTAAGGGCTGTAAAACACAGGGCACCACCCCTAGAGTTTCTGATTCTGCAAGTATGGATAGGGCCTAAGAATATGCATTTATAATAGCTTCCAGGGTGCTGCTGGTTAAAGATCACATCATGAGAACTGCTACTTTAGATGATATTGCCTCTCACCCACCTCCCTCAGGGTGGGCGAGTGATTAAGAGCAAGGAAACTAAAAGAGAAACAAGATAACTGTATAGATTATGATAATCATGAGCACTTAATGTGATGGCTACAACTATGTTTTATTCATGAAACTTTTTTTCCGCAGAGACTTAGTGGATTCCTCTTAGAATTGGCATCAATACACAACACATTTCTCTAGTCAGAAATAGAGGTGTCAATCTAGATTGTATATGAGGGCACTTCAAAAAGTTCATGGAAAAATAGGATTATAAGATTATATGAATCCTTTCAAGAACTTTTTGAAGACCCCACATATCAATGCTGGCAATTAAATTTTTCACTGTGCTTACTTCAGTGGCTCTAGAGACTCATATGACATGCAGAGAAAGGCACTGGTGAATGGCTTCAGATCTGATCAAAAACATGTATTGTAGGTCCCCAAGTCAAATATATAGCCATGGAGGCAAGGGTCCTATTTCCTGTCACTCCAAGGCACAAGGTAAGGGAGTCAATCTACAAGGTGCACAGGAATCATCAGAATATGAGACCAGGAAATATTTAGGAAGGATGGGAAGTGTGGTCGACTGTAACATGTCCTGTGTGGCTCTTTCCACAAGGACCAAGACTTGGCCTCATGACTTGCTTTGGCCAATGGGACAGCAGCAAATGTGACATAACAGAGGCTTGGTAAACACTTACACTTCAGGGTTTGTTATCCTGAAATGCAACCTTTAGAAGCACTGGCTGGATCACTAAATGATGAGCAACCACTTAGAGAAAGACCTCAGAGGATAGAGGGCATCTGGATGTTCCAGCCCAGCCATGCTCCCAGGCAAACGCATCCTCATGACTGACCTCAGCTACTTCA
>NW_007754259.1:5996-8092 GCF_000696425.1 Galeopterus variegatus
GGATTTGACCCACGGGCTGTAGTCTTCTGACCCTTGCTCTAAAACAAACACCCTTTCCTTCTTGCTGTGTTCTCATTCTCATTTAACTAACAGTATTCTGGACAGGAAACCAGTCTGCCTTCCTGTTCCCCAAACTTTTATGTGACTCTATTTTTTATACCCCCTTACACCCTCCATACAAACCCGAAATGCCAGAATTGGCTGTTAACCTAGCTGGAGTGGCTTCCTAAAGTGAAAGCCAGCAGGGACGGGGACTTCAGGTTTCGTGATTTCATTGACAAATCCCTCACCATTAGCAGAAATGGAAAAGGTAGATATTGTGGGTACTGAAACCCACCCTCCTTGTCGGTTCAGGAGTGGTGTAAGAAACAAATTGCATTTTTTAAGCAATTTGGTTTAGAATCATAGAAACTTCTGTTTTTCCGCCTTTCTATCTTTCCAGGTCTCTCCTAATCTGAAGGTTGACACTTACTTTGTCCTCTGTATTTCTTTTATATTTTTCTATCACTTTATATATTTCTCATGCTTTCAAGAAGAGTTCCTCAGTCTAATGTCCCACCCCCTAAGTTTGTTCCTTAGCTGCAGCCATGCCACCATTTCTCCCCATCCGTTGAGATCTTTAATTAAACTTGAGAGCCACTATAGTGGTTAAGGGCTGGACTCAGAGGTCTCAACTCAGACTACTTGGGTTCAAATCCCAGCCCTGTCTATAATCGCAAGCAAGTTACTTAACTTTCTGTGCCTCAATTTTCTCATCTATAAAATGGGTTTGATAATAGCACCTACCTCATGCTATGTGAGTGAATAAATGTGTGCAGAGCACTTAGACCAGCAATTACTTAACTTTCTGTGCCTCAATTTTCTCATCTATAAAATGGGTTTCATAATAGCACCTACCTCATGCTATGTGAGTGAATAAATGTGTGCAGAGCACTTAGACCAGCAGCATATTTGAATTTATATTATTTTCATACTTAGTGCTTCGGCTTCTTTATTTATCTTCACAATGTTTTATATTGATAATACCTTCCCTTAGTTCTTCACTTATATTTATCAGGATCACTTTATATCCAAACTCTTCCCATACCTCTGCTTCAGTGGTATGTGCTGTACACCTGTGGCCCTTTTCAACAGGAGGAGACCCCTCAGGGGACTGGTTGTGCTCAGGTGGGTTCACAGTCCCTCAGGAATACCAGCTATGGTGTTCCATTGCTGTGTATTAGAGATGTCACAGACCTGTCCCCAAGAGTTTAAGAAGGAGGGAGGGAACAAGCCCCCACTGGGAGCCCAGCCACCCCAGGACCCCTGTCCATCACTTCACCAGAAACCTGGGTAAGTTTAACTTTAAACCCTCAGGGAGGAGGCGGTCAGCCAGAGTGCTGGGGATGGAGTGAAATGTGAGAGTCTGAGGGCAGCTGCTGGAGTTTCCTTTGTTCAGATATTAGCGCTGACCCCACACCCAAGCCATCAGACAATGAGACACCAGAACTGAGCCACTGCAGCCAATTCCTTTGCTGTAGGGGCAGTCAAGGACTGTCCTCAGGCAACTCAGAGGTGGTGTGGGTGTGGAGAGACTAGAGCAGAATTTGTAAAACTTACAACTTACTTCCAACCTCTTCTTCCAAAGCCACTTCCAGCCACTTTCCCCAGCCCCCAGACTGCAGCCACCTATGTCCCATGTACATACCAAATGAAGACAACCATCCGCCATCCTCACGGTTCCTCAGGGTTCTTTGCAGTTATTACTGTTGTCAGTTCCTGGAGTCCATCTCTCCCTCTTGCTTCTACAATTTCTCAAGGTCTGATTTTGGTGGCAGAAGACTACACACTGTGCTAATTCCCTATCTAAAGAAGAACCAGAAAATAGAATTAGAGAGTCTAAGGAAGCTGAGACGCTGTCCAGCTTTCTGTGCTAGGCATGAATCTTCTATGATTGCCCAAATAAGATGTTGCTGTGGATTGAATTGTGTCTCCCAAATTCCATGTATGAGAAACTTAACCCCCACTGTGATGGTGCTAAGAGGGTGGGAAATCCTATTTAGGTAATTGAATGGAGGGGTCTCAAAGAGGTGATTAGATCGTGAGGATCCTGCCCT
>NW_007754260.1:0-648 GCF_000696425.1 Galeopterus variegatus
AGAAGCCTCTAGAAGGTGGAAATCTTGTGTCACAAGATGCAGGAAGGCTCTAGAAGGTGGAAATCTTGTGTCACAAGATGCAGGAAGCCTCTAGAAGGTGGAAAAGGCAACAAAACAGATTCTCTCCTAGAACCTCCACAAGGAACAGGGCTCAGCTGACATCTTGACTTTAGCCTGGTAAGACGAATTTTGTACTTCTGACTTCCAGAACTGTAAAACAAACTTTTCTACTGTCTTATGCCACTAATTTTGTGGTAATGTCTTATAGCAGCAATAGGAAACTAAATCATGTGCCGAGAGAGAAAAAACTAAAACCATCAAGGCAGACTTCTATACCTATCAAAAAATTCTTGAAGAATAAAGGCAAGATAAAGACATTTTCATATAAAGAAAACTAAAAGCATTCCTTGCCAGCAGAACTGCACCACAAGAAGTGCTAAAGGAAGTTCTTCAGGCTGAAGGAGAATGACAGATGGAAATGTGGAATTTCATGAAAGAATGAAGAGTAGAGGAAATGGTAAATCCATGGGTAAACATAAAAGAATCTTGTTCTGAATTTCTCCAAAATACATATGAGTATTTAAACGAAAACGTAAAATGCTGTAGTATAGGGGTTTTAAGCTATGCAAATTAAATGCACATGACATC
>NW_007754260.1:5858-8090 GCF_000696425.1 Galeopterus variegatus
ATGTGCTTACTATGTAATTGTATGAGAATCACCTTTTTTACCTTTTTGAAAAATATACTTTGATACCTTAAAGTTTTGATATATTTTCTTCTTAGGTGACTACAGAACACAGGAAAGGTTAATTCTCATTGCTTTATCAGTGGAAACAAAAGAATGTAAATCGAATGCATTATTCATTCTTCAGCAGGCTGATTATTGATCCTATCGTGCTACTGTTGAATTATTTAGTAAAACACTCTAGAAAATAATTACGAATTATCAGTGACTATCCACATTCTTTAGAGCACACTATTTCACTCCTAATGTTTTATGATTAGCGTACCTAGAAGAATACATAAAAGAGCAAAAACTGTTGCTAAATGCTGCATCTACCTTGTTTTCTTCTTAATGAAGCTTTTAAGCTGTATATACTAAAGAATATTGCATTTTCTCTTTAAAATCATTGTATTTTATCTCCAGCGATGGCACTGCTACATTATCTCTAATAAAATTTAAGTACTTAAAAATAGAAGTATTTACAGTGAGATTTATATGTATTTTGGTTACTTTTAATTCATATCCTAATGGCATTAGTTAGCATCGCAAGTACCCTAATTATTACAGGGGTAGTTATTTATCATCTGACATGCTCTAATCATATGCCACAAAGCCAGAGGGAGAAACTGAAGGGGTTGAGGACATGGTACCCTAAAATATGGCACCTTAGCATATTTGATATTTTAAGCTTAAAGAATCTGAGAAAATGGCAGAAGCAGGAAGGTCACTCTGACCTTCCCCTAACCCTTCTCCCCTGCAACAGGTCATAAAACCTGAGGATTTGATGACCGTCCCCTGAAGCAGCTCAGAAGACCCCCATTAGAGAAGGGTCCTCTCTCCATACCCAGAAGAAAGGAGCATACTTATCTCTGAACACACAGGGACATGGACAAGAATCGGAACAAACAGGTCTTGCCAAGCAAGTGTTCCCCAGTTTATTACATTTAGCTCACCCCCACCCTGTCCTATCATGTTTCTCCATGACCCGCCACTCTTCATCAAACCTGCTATAAGAAACACTCCAGTTTAACTGTTTCCTCAGGTTTTCATGTCCTTATGAAGGCTCCTGTGTCACATCAAACTTAAATAAAAATGCATGCTTTTCTCTTATTAGTCTGTCTGTTGTTATAGGGGGCCAAGCCATGAACCCAAGACTTCATGTCCTTATGAAGTCTCCCGTGTCACGTTAAACTTAAATAAATATGCATGCTTTTCTCTTATTAGTCTGTCTGTTGTTATAGGGGGCCAAGCCATGAACCCAAGACGGGTAGAAGGAAAGATATTTTTCCTCCCCTACGCTACAAAAAGGTTTCAAATACCTTTGTCTTTGATCAGCCTTAAAGGGTTTATTAATTTGCACTACAGATGATAAAAATGATTTTTCCTTGGTGAAACAAGGGGTGTTTAAGATATGTGGGTGGCTAAACATAGTATAAAAGTACCTAGGGTAACCATAGGCTCCAATCTGTCTGGTACAGTCCCAGTTTACATTATTTATCCCATTATTACTATTAACAGCTCCCTATCTTGTGTCAAGGGATTCTGGTTTGGACAATAAGTTATATGGACACCCTACAGTAGCATAACTTTCCGGAAAGGACCGTAGGCTTCATACTATGATGGAACCTGTATAGATTTTTGTCCACCAACGGCAATCAGGTTAGCTGAATCCTGAAGCTAAAATATCATTACATCTGCTTCAAAAGAATTTTTCTGTGCAAAGTGTTTGTCAGAGTACCTAAACAAACAAAGAGCTAGGGGCTTCAATAAGTTTACAGAAGAGGTGTGTGATAGTTTTTGTGCCTGCTTGATCGCAAATGCCAGTCTGAGACTTGTTTTCATTATTATTTTTTATTAAATTTATATTTATATAATGATTTGTTTTCATTATAATATACTACCTGGAACCGCACTTGCAGGTCAGAAGGTCTTCAGTTCTCATTTACCTCTAACTATTGGAGGCTATGGATATATTTTCAAATAACTGGTAACAGATAAATTTGCTTAGGTCAGTTTGCAACAGATACACACCTTGAGGACACCATGAGGTTTGTCATGATGCACAGACATCTGAAAAGCCATGAAAACAAAGCTGAATGGCAAAAATAGTGACATGAGGGGACTGTACATTTACAAAAAGGTACAGCAAGGAAGGCAGTAAAATATCTCTGTCTCTGAGATAAAACTATTACAAAA
>NW_007754261.1:0-541 GCF_000696425.1 Galeopterus variegatus
TTATCACATTAACTGTCCCTGAAATCATTATTGGGTATAGTGCTCATATTTTAATTTTTTTTTAAATCACCAATAAAAAATAATTGCCAATTGACTGATAAATTCGTAATGAAAAAAGCATCTCTCCCCAGGAACATATATTACATAATCTCAAATCTCTGAGTGAAGCTGTGCAGAGGTCACACTGAGCCCATTTCCAGTGGGATCACCCTCGTCAAGTGCACAGGACACCCTTCCCCTTTGGTGGAAACCGACAGCCCTGCCGGCACCTCTAAGTGACCTTCCCACATGCCAACTCCTGCCTATATTCTTATAGGACCAAATCAGGGCCTGTCCACTTGTTTAGAAATGTAAACTTGGATTCCAAAGGATCTTCTGTTAACAAGTCTTATGTCATCTTATGCTAAGTATTAGGGCAGGAATAAGAAGGGTTTACTAATCTTTTGCTAAGACTTGCTAGAGAAATAAGAATATAGAAGAATCACAGTTCTCTGGACTGTATTATTATTATTATATATCAAAATGTATATATATGTATATG
>NW_007754261.1:5825-8090 GCF_000696425.1 Galeopterus variegatus
CATGTGATCGTAGTACGCTCATGTCCTCTGATTCCCGAGTCTTCTGACAAGTCTAATGGGCTGAGCGCATCAGCCAACAGGCAAGGCCCAGTCTCCTGACTGCTGACAAGTGGCCACCATAGACAGGGTTGCCAAGGAGCTAAGGCACTAATGGCTGTCTTGGAAGCCACGACACTGAAATTGATAATGAACTGGAACCTAAAGCCCTGTGCAGGATTGAGCAGAACTCCTTACCCTCTCACCCCAAACCAGAGAATCAGGGATGTGCCGACAGCCAGGGCACAACCCACTCCATTGGGTGCTCCGCACGGAGAAACGCTTTCTGGCTTCCCCTTTTTCATGGCAAAGGATGAAGCCAAAGTGAAGTCTGCAACAGACACTGTCCCAGGATTCCAAACCCCATTGCTTGAAGCAATAGATGGCCAGAGGAAGACGAGGAGCAGCCAGGCCAGAACACTCACAGACAAGCCACTATTTTTTCTCAAGACAGTATTCACTATAACAGCAGTCAGTGTTGGCACCCCACCCAGATCCCTTTGGATCGCTTTCAGCCCTCTGGGTGTGCACCCTGCTCCCCTCACTGTGCTTTTACTGTGCACAGCCAGCACCTATGCTTTGCTTTGGGAACATAGCCCTCAGACTCAGAGATGGGGGCCACCTTGCCTGCATGTGCAGGGAACTGGAAGAACTCGGGAGTTTGCTCATGGTGGCTCATAGTCATTGACTAATGGGGGTAGGAACATAAAAAACCCAGCTGCCTTACCTGGGGTGGGGCAACTTGGAGGCACAGCTTACCCTCTGGAGCTCCCCTGCAGATCAGGCTGGGGCTGGCACTCACTTGAGTGTGCCCTTGCCTGGCTTCTCTCTTTTCTGTTGCCTTTCCCTACTTCCCCTGCTTGCTTGCAGGTCTCACCTGGGAGCACTTCTTAATAAATCACTTACACACAAATTCTCATCTCAATTGAGAATTTTGGTAACCCAACCTAAGTTTTGCATACAAAAAATTCTAAATTTTCCTCCCATTATTATCTCATAACCAAAAGAAATGCTCTCTCTATTTTTCCAGCTACCTTTCCCTCCAAACCAGCTCCTTCTCTAAACCCCTCTGTTGCTCTTAGAGGGATCCACCATTCTCTGGTCTCCAAGTTCAGAAACTTGTGTCCTTGCTTTGTCTCTTCTACTCAACTCTTCTTCCCTACTGCCACCCCCAACCCAGGTCCCCTTCCTTCATCTCCTAGACTAAGACAATATGCCCTTGACATTGCATCCTCCTCCAGAATATCTAAGACTCTGCTAGCAAATGGAGCCTGCTAAAAGCCCAGGTCTAATTTCTCCATCCCTCCTCAGATTACAGAGTTTTCAGTGACTCCCCAATTCTTGCTAAAGTAAATGCACACTTCTCATCTGGGTATTCAAGGCCCTCCCCAACATGTCTCCAGGCTACATCTCCAAATTTATAAGAAGGCCAAGATGGGAAGCTACCACCCATTTCCCCACTCAGCAGATTCCCCTAAAGTGAGCTGTTTTAATATATGGAAATCACCATGGTGGTTAAGACCATGATGCAAAGACAGTAGACCAAGGAGTGTGGACAGAATTTGGCTTCATTTTTACTTACAAGCATCTTACAAGAGCCACAGAATGTTTCTGGAGTATCCCCATAATACTTGTTGAATTGCCTTTAGGACATCAGGCCCCCCAGTGTGTTACGTGGCTGACACCCATCCATGGCTTTCACATTGGTTGGGACATGTGCTCATGTCCTGAAAATTTCATGCTAGCCACCACAGTCATACAATTAACCCAAATTAATAAAATCCAGCATAAAATGCTTCTCTTGGCTTTTTCTTCTCTCAACACCCCCCACCCCAGGTTTCTGACCTTGGGTGTAACTTCCCTAGCTAGGCCTTCACTCTGCTCCCTCCAGTGTGGCATGGGGCACAGATCTCATACTTTCCCATCTATTCTCTACAAAGACCTGAGTTCTCCCTATAGTAAATTTGTCTTTGGTAGCCCTAGGCAAACAACCTCTCAGCCTAGCCAGGCTCTGTGAACTTCCCCAGGGACAATCTGTCACCTGTTTTAGTCCTCTATCCATACCTTTTGTCATATATAAACTCTTTGAGTGTGGTGGATACTCAGTGGTGTTCCCTAGATCTCACTTTAAGGAAGGACTTGCTCTCCAGCCCTGCAGACAGCCTCAGCCTCAGCTGCTGAGAGCTGCCTCACCCAAGGTCATGTCCTTTCCGGGGTGGCCCACATCCA
>NW_007754262.1:0-3183 GCF_000696425.1 Galeopterus variegatus
AGAGAGAATAAGAGAACCTTAAGAGATCTTAACTGTGATTATTAAGTAAGTTACCTCTCAGGGTGTAAACGTCTTTTGGATGTGTTATCAGACACACTAAGGAACAGGAGTGGTGAAAGAGGCTGGTAATGTGAAAATATTAAAAAAATAGATCTGAGAAATTCTTTTCTGATAATTTTTTATTAGACAGGTGGCTGTTGAACACTTGGAATAGAAGATGGCAATCAATAGGAACCAACATACATTTTCTATGAGTAGATCAGGCAAGAAAACTCCACTTTTCTTTTTACCTTAGATTTTCTAGATTGTATGATCACAATAAAATAGCAGACAAAGTGTATACTTCTTTGGTCTGAGACCCCCACTTGTCATCAATGGGCCAAAATCCACACAGGAGAAGGTAAAGTAATGACTTCAAATGAAAACTAATTTTGATAACCAGTAAGGACCAATCTCAAAAGTGTGAAAAGAATGATCAGATCTCAAGTCAAAGTCCACAAAGACTTCATCTTCTGTGACCTAAGCAGGTGACCTCCATCTCTAGAATCATTGTATCTACTCCATCCTATATGTATTATCCTTTCACACATCCTAAATTATTTCACAATATTCCTAGAAAAGTGAAGAGGCACATTTCCTAGAATCTTGGGAGTTTTCTAAGGGGATAAAGATTTCTGCATTCTCATGACCTTTTGCACATGATGTGGTGGCGTGCCCCACTATCCACGCTCTGTGGTTTCTTTACAGACATTTTTTTCTGTTGTTTTTCTGGTTGGTTCCTCCTTTGGCTTTCTTATCTGTTAGATATCTGTACAGTTCTTCTTTTTTTCTTTCCATAGAAATAATTATAAACAGCAGAAATGAACCCTTGACAATCTTTATTACTGTATTGTACTGAATTAAGCCTATCTTAATCTTCTGAACAAAACAGAGGTATGTGTGATGGCTGATTCTACAAACAAAAAGATGACTTTTCAGGTAGCTAGACAATCACACAAAAAGGATGTAAATCAAGGAAGATCAACTTGAAAGGAAATTTCTCCAGATTTGCTGTAATTCTTTGCTCTTGTTCTCTTTGTACTCCTGGGAAATTTTTATCAGTGATTTGGACATAAACGTAAAAGCCGCATTGGTCAAATTAAAAAATTTACCATTAAAAAAGTTGAGGGTTGAAGATGAAAGGTTCTGGGCCAGCCCATGGCTCACTTGGGAGAGTGTGGTGCTGACAACACCAAATCAAGCATTAAGATCCCCTTACTGGTCATCTTTTTTTTAAAAGATGAAATGTTCTAAATGATCTCACCAGACTGGACAACTGGCTATGAAATGACATAAACAATGCTAGTTCCTATTGTCAGCCTCAAAAGAACAATTCTTCCATCCTTAGATATAAGCTCTGAAAACCTTTTTGACAGAAGCTTTTGTGAAAACAAAAATAAGACATGAAAAAATCAATTCCCTATAAATTTGCTGTGAAACCAAAATACCACATGGCTGCCAAAACCCCAATATGCTCTTATACTACAGACATTGCCTGGAAGATCTGAGTTCTAAACACCATGTTTTATGCTTCTTTATAGCCACAAAGCCCAGCTTAGCATATTGCACTTAATAGATTTTTGATTATTATTCATTGAATAACAACTATAATGGTCAGGGCATAGCTGGAGTATTGTATTAAAATTTATCTGTCACATTTTAAGGGTCGATTGCTAACCTGGAGTGCACACAAATAACAATGGCCCAACAGGGAGGGTCTGAAAATGACATACTAGGAAGTCCAGTGGATTATTTAGTATAATATCCAGAGTATGCAGAAGAGAAGATTAGTGAGACACAGGCTAATTATTTTGGTTCAGACTGGTTATCCTGTTCCAAGTGTAGAATTCTGACGGATGTCACAAGCAAGCAGCTTTAAACTCAATATGAAGAACTTTCTACCATTAGTAGCAACAGTGATGTGGACTATTGAATGACCATCTGTTGGGCATGTTGCAGCAGGAATACTTACCTCTATCTACATGGTGCAGTGATTTGGCTTGAATGCCTTTCCAACCTCAAGATCCTTTATCAAGTAGTAAGAGTCTAATTTTTAAAAAATGATAATAAGTGTGTGGAAAATATATGCTCCATTAACAACAAATCTTCACTAAAAAACCTTTTCTTTCCACTGATGAAACCAAGCAACAAAGTTTCTACTTCTTCCTTATTATATTAGTTTTATTCTTTTACAGTTTGCCACAAGTTAGGGATGACTAGCTATTTGCATTACTAATATCCATTATATTGTTAAAATGTAGCTATCTGTCTGTTGGTTTTTTAAGCCTTTATATATTTTTCCGAACTTAAGAAGTGATTTTTATGGCATTCTTTGATATTCAGGTTATTATGATTATTTTCAAAGACAATAATATGTTTCTATTTCTGTGTAGTTTACAATTTTTTCATATTTAAGTGAGCACAGAATTAAAAGTTTGTTTTGGAGGGTCAGAAATACTAGTTTTTATTATATAGTGCCCCAAATATCTTAATAATGAAAAGTTTAGTAAGTTTGAGTCAAAGCAATCGCCTGCCCCCAAATAGTTCAATGTAACACTTACTTCAATTTGCCAACAGCACAAGTCTCCAGTATGTTATTCACCACATATATCACCACATCTCTGACACCATTGTACCCTTGATCCCCTAGACACCACGTTTTCTGGTTATGCTCTGCTTCTCTGGCTTCTTCATGGCTACCTCTTCCTTATTCTCATCTTAATTGTGGCCCCACCCAAATGAAGTCCTTGTAATTCTCTTTTCTCACTCTAGGATTTCCCAGTCCACTTCCACGCCTTCTGTGGAGGAGCCCTAGTTTTCCACCATGGACCCCACCCTGCCTCTCCCAGCTCTGTTAGGGCTCTCCATTGGCATTAGTAGGTCTAACACCCAACTCATTATCTTTCCCCTAAAAACAAAACTTCAGGATCTTCTGTTTTCACCAGTGGTACAACCTTTCTCTCAGCCGTTAAAAACTCAGAATATATCCCTGAGTCTTGCCCCCCTGCATGGGGAGTCAGTGTCTTATAATTGTTAGCGCAACTTCTGACTCAAGAGATCTAGGTTCAAATCCTAGACCTTCAGGGTGGGGGTGGGGTGGGGAAGAAGACACAACAATCACAATTCCTTGAACATGTTAAGACA
>NW_007754262.1:7238-8089 GCF_000696425.1 Galeopterus variegatus
AGCCCCAAATGGAGTGTGATGCATTTTACTTATGCTTCATCACATTCTCATTAGGGAGGATCCTTTCCATGGACAATGATGGTGGACTGGTGTAATTTTCAAATACGAAGTTTCAATGGTTTGGACATCACGTGGTTGATTTTTTTCCCCATATGTAGGCAATGTCTGTACAGTGGTATCTCATAAACACCGATTCTTTTTGGAAACATTGAGTGGAAAACTCAATATCTTAGGCTGATCAGCTGTCAATTGCCCAATGTTCCTTTTGTAGTCACACTGTCTATCTGCTGACCCAAACTTGACCTTATGGGCTTCTGCAAAGCCTTTGTATTTGTTTCAGAATTGGATGGTGTGAAGACTAAGGAAGAGCTGTCACCCGCAGTCAGGAAATTTGGCCCCCAGCTCTGGCTCTGCCATGTTCTCACTGGCTGTGTGACCTTGGGTGGTCATTTTGCCTCCCTGGGTTCAGTTTCCTTAACCATAAAAGAAGGGGACTGGTCTGTTGGGAGCTCAAATGTCCTTTTCAGCTTGTGGCTTCTCCAAAACAGCACATCCTAGTTGGGCAATTCTTATTTTTCTTCCACTGAGGTTTGCTTTCCAGTGAGTTCCTTCTGCTCATCCTTGCCCAGAGTCTATAAGACCCAGAGGGCGAGTCATCCCCTCAATGGTCTAGCCAAAGAGTGAATTCTCTTTCCTACTAATCTTCTGAAGAATAATTCACTCCAGAGACAGTAGAAATGATCTCTGATTGCACCAGTCATTGCACTGCTGGCTGTTCTTATGAGGCCTGTGCCCCACCATCAAAACTAAACTTGCCAAGGGATGGGTGTTGCTTCCATGGCTATGCTTAA
>NW_007754263.1:0-413 GCF_000696425.1 Galeopterus variegatus
AGACAAACAGATAATCTGGGCAAAAAATTGCCTCCGATGGACTTGACTTTGGAGATGGAAGACTTAGGGAATTTCTAGTGTCCTTTGAACAACTTCATTGGCGGGGACTCAGAAAGAGGATATCTTGGGTATAGGTTTTTTAACATACACCTAAGGCTCAGAATCTAATACAATATATTCAATACATAAAGTTGAGAGAAGGTAAGTGACTTTCTCAAGGCTCATCACCAGGTTAAAGCCTCACAGTGATAAAACTAGCAGACGGGGCTTAGAATGGAAGACAATTTCATAGATCTTTCCATGGTGCCATCTTTCAGCTCCTTTATTGTGGGGGTGTGCAGGGTCCCACCCATGACCCTGGTGAACCTGCCCAGAGTGGCTCACTCCAGCCGAGGAGCTTCAGAGCGCCCCAG
>NW_007754263.1:2264-3286 GCF_000696425.1 Galeopterus variegatus
AACAAACTTATTTTCAGGAGTGCTAGAGTGCAAAACAAGGACCATTAGGTGGAAATTTTTAAAAAGCACCTTCACGTTAAAAGGAAGAAAGAACTTTCTAGCAAGTGGATCTGTGTGACTGTGGGGTGGGTTGCTTCAGGATGAGCTAAGTTCTCTTCTCTGGATGTGTTTAAACAGAGGTTTTGAAATACTTTGGGGTCTGGCATTGGATAAATGTTGGATTAGATGATCTCCAAGGGCCTCAAAGGATCTAAGCATTGATGATATATGGCACCACCAGTGAGATGATCAACAGTTGACTGGACTCTTTGACATTTCTCACCTGTCATTATGCAACACCTCTGCTTAATTTGCTTATCATCTCCATCAATACTGATGGAAGCTGTAGTGGGCCTTAAGATAGCTTTAGCTGGAAACAGATTTAGCTCTTGAGCCAACTCTGATCTACTACTCAGTGCCAAAAGAAGGATTTGGGGAGTGAGATACAAGCCAAATGAGTATGTATGGTCCTACTTGAGGCACAGAAGAATTAAAAGGAAGATGGATGGAAGTCGCACGGAGGCAGGACTGTCCAAGTGCTCTGGAAGTAGTGACTTCTGCCTACTGAAGGTAGCTCAGCCCAGGTCAGCTATAGATGGAGCTATGAAAGGACACAGATGTCATGTGGGACACCAGGTCATTGCTTTTTTAAGGTCCCTTTTAATCAAAGACTATGGTTTTTAGTGAGGAGGTATTTAGGGACAGAATCTCTGCTCCCTGACAGTTGTTTTCAGTTGGAAAAACCCTTAGCACTTTCTCCTAAGTAATGCATCTATTAAAGTAAAACATATGCCAATCTTATGACCTAGCAATTCCCTTGTGGGTATGTACCCAATAGAAATGGGAATTTTATATTCTCTGAAAAACATGTTTAAGAATCATGGCAGTTTAATTCATAATAGCTCCAAACTGGAAACAACCTATAATGTCTGTCAACAGTATAACAGTAAGTAAATTGTGGTGTATTTGTGGGATGGAATACC
>NW_007754263.1:5072-5567 GCF_000696425.1 Galeopterus variegatus
ATAAGAAAAGGGGAAAAGCCAAGAAAGGGTGTTGTTGAGGTCACTGCTGTAGGCAAAAGGGTTCAGCTCCACTGCGACCTCTGAGAATTGTCGGTCCTAAGAGCTTTTTTATATACTCCGGCTCTGTCCCCATCGGTTGATGATTCTCCTGGGGATGTTAATAGCCCCATACTTCCTTAATGTGCCTGTGAGGGTTGAGTGTGTTCTTGAGGGTTTTGAGGAAAGCCTTTGAGTAGAGAAGCGGAGACTTGAGGTGGGCCCTGGAGGTGTGATACTGCCAGCATGGTCGAAACCAGCGGTGGGCTAAGTGCATGTGACACGGGGCACCAATCATGTCTGTTCTAAGTTCTTACTCCTGGGAGAAAAAGGAAAGGAATGGGATGAGGAAGGGATATACAGGGAGCTTCAGCTGGATCTCTAATGTGTTATTTTTTAAGAAAATGGGTGAGGAAAATATGGTAAAATGTGAATCTTCAACAAACCTGGATGGTAGGC
>NW_007754263.1:7601-8087 GCF_000696425.1 Galeopterus variegatus
TAATTGAGGCATTCTTGCGGCACAAAGGCAAGTGGCCTGGCCTCTTCTACATACTTTCCAAACCTATCACTGAACCCATGAATGATTAAATATCCCATTCCATACTGCACCCTTGAGAGTGGCACCCTAATTTCCCAAACTTCTCTTCAACAGTTGGCAACCCCAGTTTTCCATGTGGTCTTTGAGTTGTCACAGCAAGCAGTCTCAGAGCTGGGGAATTCAGTTTCTACAGAAAACCAGGCTCACTGGCAGTGCTAAGTTCCTCCCTGGTCTTGGTGGTGACTCAGTTGGAGGAAGGTGGGTACCCTAGATGTCTGTTGTGTCTTGATCACTTACTGTTGTTTTGGTTTTTCTCTCACTTCTCTGGCCACGCCTTCTGCCATCTTGGTGCTATTCCTCAGTGCTTTCTGACAAAAACTTTTAGCCAGGAATCTATGAGCCCTCAGGCAGCTGTGGTTGATGCCTCAACTGTGTCCCCTGGGCGCT
>NW_007754264.1:0-975 GCF_000696425.1 Galeopterus variegatus
GTGAGCGGGAACCGGTCTGTATGTGGGATCCGAACCCTCGGTGGGAGCGCCGCTGCACTTCGCAAGCGGCGCACTATAGCAGTGCGCCACCGGGCCGGCCCAAAAAATCTGATTAAAATTTTACCTCTCATAATTTAGATCAACATAGCATAATCTGTAGTTCTAATTGGATTTCTAAGGTTTTGCATTTGGAGAGAGATTAAAATCCAGGGAAATTATCAATGCCACACTTTGTAGGGTTGAGGTTAGGATAACCAATAGGTATTTTTCTGAAAGGAAAAGACTTTAAATGTTGTTTCTACATCAGCTTAGGGAGAAACATTTGTAGAATTAGTAAGAATGAGAAAAATTAGTGCAATGCAGTATTAACTCAAATATATGTTTCAGTGTGAGCACAGATTCAGGATTGTCAGAATAGAATTATTTATACTTATATAAGACAGTAAATAAAGTAGAGCATTCATGTCATTTCTTCCATTTATTTATTTATTTACTTTAATTTGCCTAAGAATAAAAACATCAGCAAGTGGTGTGAATTTTTAAAAGTCCAGATATTAAATAAAAGCATAAATTAATAAAACATTCAATTTTACAAGTGCATAATATGTACACGGTCTATCTATGTTAGAACGAAGGGGAAAATTGTCACATTCCAAGGAAACGTGGTGCTCAGCAGTTTTTTCATTTATTCATACCAGGGATATTCTATTTCCAAACTGTACTCATTTTTTAGCAGAACAAATGGGATCTTTTATAAGACTTGCCAACTCCAATATTTTGTTTTCTTTGCTTTTTAGGTGTTTAATTGACATCCATAAATACTTTTGAGTAAAATGTCTGTTTACATATTTTGACCATTTAAAATAAATATTCATTTTTAGAATAGTTTTAAATGTATGCAAATATTGAGAGGGTAGGGCAGAGAGCTTCCCTATACCTAACATTTAATTTCTCATTATTAACACCTTACATAGT
>NW_007754264.1:6035-6612 GCF_000696425.1 Galeopterus variegatus
ATTTATATTCATTTACACAGTATCTTTATGGTTACAGGACTTGAGGGAAATACACCAGCATTCTAACAGTAATTATAAGATTTTCCATGACATTTCTTTATTTTCCATACTTTCTACCATTACTGTGTATTATTTCTCTAAGTACCTCTTAAACATGTTATTTCATTGAAAACCACCTAATAGAAAATATGAAGGTCTTTCTCTCTTACAAATTCAATGTTCAAACTCAGAAATGAATTACAAAAAATTATGTATGATTTTTTAACACAGTCATGTGAATGATCACATTCCCTCATGTGTTGTCCATTTTGATGCACCAATGACTTAGCCTGGTTAAGCTGGATGACTGTGGCCATGGCACAGAGCCAGGTTATCTAGACTGTGAAAATTACTGCCTCCACCTTGTTTCCACAGCCCAAGGTCCTACCAGAGCACAGTGCCCAGAAAGACATAACTACCGAGGATATTAAAACTAAAAGAGACTCTGTTCTAGAGAACAACTAACACATGTGCTGCAAATGTATTTTAGCATCTAATGCTCATTTATTATATTGTCTTCCACAAGGATTGGACATTT
>NW_007754264.1:7612-8087 GCF_000696425.1 Galeopterus variegatus
AGGATTGGACATTTTCAACATTTAATTTAATTACAAATATAATCTATAATTAATAATCAATAATTAATCATATTAAGAATGTCTTACAAATAAATGATTAGTTTAACATCATGAGTAACCATAATAATAGTGTACAAAAGAACATGATGCTTAAGTGACTTGCATAGCTAAATAAAATTTCTATGAAACTTTAAAAAATATTAGATATATCTCCCAGAGTAATATTAATATTTTTATTAGTACAGCCACATGTGAGGATTGTCAGTAGGTAATGAGACATAAGTCAACCTTTCTCCATTCACTTTATAAAACACTGGCAATTAGGCTTCCGACGACCACCCTTTCTACTCCCAAACCCCATCCCTGCACCACACACTGGGAAAGCCTGCACGATAACTCGAGGAGTAAAATTGACATTCCATAAAAAGACGCTTACACATCTTAGACTTACTGGTCCTTTAAGAAAGTGGTTGTG
>NW_007754265.1:0-222 GCF_000696425.1 Galeopterus variegatus
TCAGGAAGGCCATAATTCCTGAGTTCAGAAGAGAGTTCTGGACAGGAGATTTGAATGAATGTTGTATTGAACGGTGATAATGGAAGCTGTGCGACTGGGGGAGGTGACCACAGCCTTTGAAAGAGACTGGGGGAGAGGGCGACCAGGGATTGCAAGTGCAGACAATTATTTCTAGGAGTTTTGCTGCAAAAGGCAGAAGAGAAATGAAGCAGTAGCAGGTGC
>NW_007754265.1:2475-4029 GCF_000696425.1 Galeopterus variegatus
CTCTCTTGTAGCCTCCTTGATTTGCTGTCACCTCCCTCCTTTCTCCTCTTTGTTCCACTGTACTCTATTCTTTTTTCTTTTTCTTGTTCACTCATTCATTTATTATTCATACACAGACTATTTCCAAAAAGAAGTAAAAGCAGTCTCTTTTCTTATTCAATTTTCCTTCTGAACATTTTCCTTCTTTCCCTTCTTCCTACTTTCCTAATCATGTCTCTTTCGGCAGGACAATATCAAGGTAATTAAAGAATGCTGGTTCCTGAGCATTTCACTAAAATTGCCTTCTACAGAATAGAACTCACTTTTTAAATGAGATTATGTCAGAAAATAATTCATCGTATGGTTCAGCTGTCTCAGGGTTCAGATTCAATTTGGCTCTCCATCCAGAAGCTGGGAGTTTTAATAAAAGCTTTTACAAACCACTTGGGTATTCAAAGTTTAATATATAACAAACAATAAAAATCACACTTAGAAATATGAATTAAAATGCTACAAATATTCACTTTCATACATAATCCACACTCCCTTAGACTTGGTATTGAAGTCTGAGAAACACATTTTAAATTCCAGTAAGTATATCATATTTACTTATGTAGTTGTTGTCAGCGCAAGATTTGGAGAAAATATGAATGTTTCTGTAGTTTAAGTATTTTAGGTTCTTTTCTTAACTCTGTGCTGAGTTAGAAAGTTTCACATGGGATGGCCCGTGGCTCACTCGGCAGAGTGCAGTGCTGATAACACCAAGGCCACGGGTTTGGATCCTATATAGGGATGGCCGGTTGGCTCCTGGGCTGAGCGTGGTGCTGACAACACCAAGCCAAGGGTTGAGATCCCCTTACCGGTCATCTTTAAAAAAAAAAAAAAAGTTTCACATGATTCTGTATCCCTTCGGCAAGGTGGAAGAGTAAGCTTTCTTCATTTGTTTTGAAATAGGTGGTAGAGTAGTAGAAAGAAATCTGGCTTAGTATCACTTCTATTTCTGCCCCTGACTACATCAGCTATTGTGGGCGAGTGGTTCACTTTCCTATGCTTCTGTTTGCTCATCTGTAATGTAAGAGTAACAACACATTTCTCAGATTTTGTTGTGATGATTAAATGATGATGTATGCTAAAATGCCTTACAACTTGTAGAGTCCATCTAAGTATGTTCTTCTAAATATTTCAGAATCCCTTTGGATATTGTTGCCCTAGGTTTCCAATCCTCTTCATTAGTTCACTTTTTTAATGAGTATTTTTTAATGCTATCATGAGTTAGATACTATTTTAGGCAAAGATCAGAAGTCCCACCCTTGTTGCATTTTCTTTCTAGCAGAGAAGGAGGGGTGAGTAAGGGGCTACCAAATTGTGTAGAGGCCTCTCTTGCTGCAAGGGGAGAAGTAAAGCCCTTGAAGGAAGCTCGACAAGAACAGACAGAGAGTTCCCCTGACTGGGAGGAGGTTGAGCGAGGCATGGCCATAGGGTGTCCTGGCCTGATGTCCTCTGGGTTTCTGGTGTTACTCCAGGAAGGTGACGGGAACTCAGAGTGATGGCGGCTAGGCTCTGGACACTGGGTTC
>NW_007754265.1:4648-5583 GCF_000696425.1 Galeopterus variegatus
GTCCTGGCCTGATGTCCTCTGGGTTTCTGGTGTTACTCCAGGAAGGTGATGGGAACTCAGAATGATGGCGGCTAGGCTCTGGACACTGGGTTCCCCAAACTTCTGTAGAGTCTTGTGTCCCTGGGGTGCCCAGAGTCTGCAGAGTAAGCCACTGCAAAGGAATGCATTGGCTATTCATTGTACCTGTCATGGGTAAGCCAAGTACCAAACACTAGCAGGGACTCTTTCTTACACAACCCCTGGGTAAGGAGGAAAGAAACCCAGTAGTAGGTTTCTGGCCAGGGTAATCCTTTGCGTTCAACTCAATTTGACTTTTAAGGAAAAAAAGAAAAGACAAATACCTTTCCTTGCGTACTAGATTTGAGCTAGTTAGTTCATGAGATACTAAGAGGTTAAATGACTTGTTCAGGATCACACAGAGGGTGAGAGGCAGGGCAAGAAGGCACATTCTATCATTCCTGGACCACACACGTTCCTCTACATCACTGTCTTATGAGATCATGTGGGGTTTTGTTAATAGAAAACCACACAGAAGATGGAAGTAACATGATTTTAGGATTGGCTCAAAACATTGAAATGTAACTGCTGTTCTGCCCTCAATTTCTAAAGCAAACAAGGCATTTCATTCTGTCCTAGATCAAATGTTCCAGGGTTTGTCCTGTATTCAGAACATTCTGGTGAAGAACAGAGAGGGGAAATATCCTTTAGTCTGCTGCATTGGCTGTGTTTTAGAATAAAGACAATGACTGGAAATGGCAGCCAATCCATAATCAGGATTCTCTACATAAAATTATGGGAAGAAGGCATCAGCCAGTGGCTATGGGTATGCACAGTCAGAAAATACAGGGCAAAATAATAGGAATAGTACTTTCCACGTATGTATTGCTTGTCACATTCAAACTGATTTGTAAGATAGCATTTCTCTTCCAGTGGCC
>NW_007754265.1:7389-8086 GCF_000696425.1 Galeopterus variegatus
AAAATGCCCAGAGGAATAAGAATGGAGTGTTCTGATTACGCCCCCATTTTAGGGATGAGATTATTCTCCCCCACCATCCCCCACCCCAGCAGACTAGTAGTGGCCGGGACCGTACCACATGCCTAGACCTAAATCAGTCACAACAACTAGAATGAGATCACAATGACTGACTTCGCCTAAGTGAAAGACCATGTTCCCCTCCCAATCTTAAAAGATAGGGGGTTTGGAAGGTGAACAAAATTTGATTCTGTGTTAGCCAGGAAGATGATATGGCTAGAAATTGGGTAGAAAATGTGTTCTCTGTGCCAAGAGCCTCATCAGACCATGAGTCAGGATGCTCTTCTCCTTGTCAAATTTTATTTTACTTGAGAGGTTGTCTCCACCTTAACTCGTCCCAGATTCACTACATACTACTTCAAGAATCTCTCTTTTCTCTTTTAGTTTCATAACCTTCTGATGCNCATTTAGGATGCTTTCAGCTACAAATAACAGAAAATGTAACTAAAAGTATCCTAAGCAATAATGGTATTTACTATTGTGCATAACAAGAAGTTCATTGCAGGGTGGTTTCAGGACATCACTGAGGACCCGGGTCCTATCAATCTTTCTGTTCTGACATCCTCACGTTGTGGACCTGGTCAGGATGGTTTTCACAAATCCAGACAGCATATGCAGATGAAAATGCCCAGAGGAATAA
>NW_007754266.1:0-8086 GCF_000696425.1 Galeopterus variegatus
ACTGATTGAGTCATGGGGGTGGATCCCTCATGAATGGATTAATGCTCTCCCTGGGGGGAGGAGGGGTAGTGAGTCAGTTCTTGCTCTATTAGTTCCTGTGAGAGCTGGTTGTTTAAAAGACCCTGGCACCTCCTCTCTCTCTCTCTCTTTTGCTTCCTCTTGCCATGTGATCTGCCTGTACCCGCTGGCTGCTGCCACTTTCTGCCCTGAGTAGAAGCAGCGTGAGGCCCGTGCCAGGTGCAGCTGTCCCAGAATCGTAAACCAAATAAACCTCTTTTCCTTATAAATTACCCAGTCTCGGGTATTTCTGTTATAGCAACACAAACAGACTAATACACACGTACACACCCACATATACATGAACACACACATGCACACTCATCTAAAAACCAAGAAGTGTATGAGAAGGTGCTCATTCCTATCAGTCTTTATGACATGCAAATTAAACCCATGAGAAACCACTGCAGATCCACCACAGTGGCTGAAATGGAAAAGCCTGGAAATGCCAGATGTTGGCAGGAGTGTCAAGCAACTAGAGATTTCGTGCAGTGCCACAGCAGGAGTGTGCTTTGCACCATCACTTTGGAAAGCTGGTGTTCACTGCTAAAGCTAAACCTCTGCCTGTCCTGTGATGCAGTGATTCCACTCCTGGTGTGTGCCTGGCAGAAATGCCCTCAAGACGCAGCAGCGTTGTCTGCAGTGGGCCCAAATGGGAAACGAACCAAAGGGCGTTAGCAGTGCAATGGGTTGGTCTGCTGTGGCATGCTGGTGTAGCAGGACACAGTAAGCAGTGAGCGAGAAAGGCCACCACCACACATGTGGACAGGTGAACTCAGGACAGCCATGCTGGGAAGAAGAGGCACACATTCAGAGCAGACCCTGCAAAACCAGCCTGCAGGGTGGGGAGTGGCTCAGGACTCGGTGCGGGGCAGAGGGGCTTCTGAGACACCGTCCTTGATCTGGGTGTTCTCCTTAGATAACTCACCAAGCTGAGTATTTCTAGTTTGGGCGCTTTCCATTGTGTATGTTATACTTCAATCAAAAGTCTGTCAGTGGGCTGGCCCGGTGGCGCACTCAGTAAGAGTGCGGCGCTTGGGAGTGTGGCAGCGCTCCCGCCGAGGGTTCGGATCCCATATACAGACCAGTCCGCTCACTGGTTGAGCGCGGTGCGGGCACAACACCGAGGGTTGCGATCCCGTTGCCGGTCACGAAAAAAGACAAAAAAAAAAAAAAAAAGGCTATCAGGAAAGCACCCCTGGGGGAAGCACGCCATGATCCTAGAGCCGCCAGGTGGGGTGGGACCCATCAGGGCATGAGCTGGAGGCGGGCCTGGCATGTCCACTTCCACCCTGGGTAGGTCTCTGCCCACTGGTCCCATGTTCATCTGCAGAGCCACTGAGTCAGCTCTGACCAAGGACGGTGGCCACTTACCTTCTCTCTGCCCCCTTCTCTGGGCTCGCTAGACAGTGGGGTACACAGGTGATTACAGTCCAACTCTTTGTCATGACCACGCTCCCTTCCTGCCTTCCTGCCTTCCTGAGGTTGTATCTCGATTTATGTTCAGGGGATCCCAGCAAGTCTTAGCCACTAAGTTACAGGCGTCAATAAGGATTACTTGAGAATACGGCGAATCTCATCCATTGTGGGCGAGTTTACTAGTTGCATTCTTTAAAAAATACCTTATTTCTTTTTTTAGAATTAATTTTTATTGAAACATTGATTGTACATATTTATGGCATACAGAGTTATATTGCAGTATACGTATACAATGTGTGACCATCTAATCAGGGTAATTAGCATTTTCATCATTGCAAAACTTACTCATGTCTTTGTGATGGGAACATTTGATTTCCTCTCGTCGTTTGACAGAAAGAAATACTGTATGTTCTCGCTCATATGTGGGAGCTAAAAAAAAAACAAAACAACTCAATAAGCTGAACTGTTAAAAGGAGAGCAGAACTTTGGTCACTAGAGGCGAGAAAGCAGAGGGGACAAGGGGAAAAGAAAGAGGTGGGTTGAGGGACAGGAAATTACAGCTAGATGGAAAAACAAGTCCTCTTGGTATACAGTCGCCCCAGGAGTCTAGTTAACAGTGACTTACTGCACGGTAACCTTATTTCAAGGTCTTGATCCTTAAGGAGCTTTTCCTCCATTTATGAAGAATCATCTGTTATTATAATGATCCAGTTCAGAAATGATTAAAATTCAGAAACAGGCCTGTTCTGAAAAGAGCTCAGCTCTACAGGGATCACCAGCAGTTCCTGGGGGGCTAACAACTTGGGGCACTGACAGGCCAGTCACGAGAAGGCAGAAGGCCAGGCCTCTGTGGCTTGTGGGCACACTCTGAGAGCCCCAGGTGAGTCCCACCTGGCCAGTCTTCACAGCCTGTGGTTTTGGCCTCTGTCCACTAGACATGGGCCCAGGGCCAGCCACTAAGTCAAAGCCCAGATTTGCTGCCAAGCAGGTGGGAGGAGAGGACCAGAGAGAGGCACGTGAACTGGTGGGTCCTCATGGCATCATGGAATAGGCCCCAGTTGAGGCCTGGGTTCCAGGAAGAAGGAAATCACTGGTCATGAGACACAACAGGACGGGAACCTGAGTCTCAGAGAATCATAGTCGGTTTAGGAAAGTAGATATCTTGACCCCAAAGTGTCATGACCCAGAAGATGTCTGCCCCCGAGGGCTGGCACATGGCACCAGTGGGTGGGCAGGTCAGGGGCTGGGGGAGGCCACCAGAGTGCACCTGACTTTGCAGCCGGCAAGTCCTGGGGGCACTCCAGGCCCACATAGGCACATCCCTCTGGAGAGGGGTCCTGTCTTTTCCATGCGACTTTGTCTTCATGGATGTGACTTCCTTTTGACAGGTGGATGTGGACACTTTTGCAATTAATTACTGGAATAAACAGTGCAAATTCATTTAGGGTGAGGCTAAAATAACATTGCTGCGATATTTCAGACGGACGTCATGCACCAGAACATTTACGACTATATCCACGTGGACGACCGCCGGGACTTCTGCAGGCAGCTGCACTGGGCCATGGACCCGCCCCTGGCGGTGTGTGGGCAGCCCACCCGCTCCGAGACAGGTGGGTCCTGGGGTCCAGGTGGGTCAGCCAGAACCCAGAATACTTCATGTAAACACGTGGGTGCCCAAGAAAAACTGTGTCCTTCTCCTTTGCTTTACACACTGAATTTAGCATTTCACCTTTCTTCGGAGACCTCTGCCATTTTCCTGCACAGAGGCCCCTCCATGCCCCTCGCCATGCTCCGCTGGTCGGCTCTATCGGCTCCCGTGTGACTCTGGGTGTGTTTGCTACCGGTTGCTCTTCTGTGCTCTGCGGGGCCCAAGTCTGCCTTGACTCTACCTGCCTCACCAGGAGCCAGGCTGCTTGTCTGTCTTTCCCAAACTCCCTTACATCTGCCAGGAATTGTCTTTGGCCCACATTAGATTTATCTGCAAAAAGCTCTGAAAGACTGTTCCCTAATCAGAGTTGGTTGCCCCTTTGGGCACAAGATCCTCCTGTAAACTGGCTCACCCCCCACCAAATCTGTGGCTCCTGACCAAGAAGAGGAGCTTGGCAGGCGTTGAACTCCTCAATGGGCAGCAGGAGACAGCAGGCTCGCAGGGGCAGGTGCACCCTGGGTCACAGGCAGAGGACCATTCCCTGGTTCTCTCGCACATATCCAGAGACATTTTCAATAATTCAAAGAAAAGTTTTCACACAACCTCACACAACACCATGTGGGTCACAGGCAGAGGACCATTCCCTGGTTCTCTCGCACGTATCCAGAGACATTTTCAATAATTCAAAGAAAAGTTTTCACACAACCTCACACAACACCATGATTTACCTTATAACAATGAATGCAAAAAGCAAACCCCAGGTGCCCACACACAATACCATTTGATAAAGCTCCAAGCAAATTCAAAACTTGATCTATAGTCAACATGCATAGTTACTAAGAAATGATGTTTGTGAAGGCAAGGGATGATGAAGGTGAAAACCATCAGAGAAGCTGTCTCTATGGGGACAACAGGGGACAGGAGGGAAGAGCAAAGGGAAATTTAAGTTGCATGACTTTGTACTCACCAGAGTCCAAAGTGTGTTTGTTACACACTTGGAGCTTGCTGTTACATGTACAGCCTGTGCTTCTTGGAGTATATTTATGGCTTCTCTCTTGGTCACTGTCTCCCCTGCCTCACCACCACGTTCCTTTGCTGCGCGGTCCTGGACAGGAGATGACGCCATCCTGGGGAGGCTGCTCAGGGCCCAGGAAGGGGGCGCGGGCTCGCCCACCGAGTACTCGGCCTTCCTGACACGCTGTTTCGTCTGCCGTGTGCGCTGCCTGCTTATAAAGCTCCAAGCAAATTCAAAACTTGATCTATAGTCAACATGCATAGTTACTAAGAAATGATGTTTGTGA
Organism: Galeopterus variegatus; assembly: GCF_000696425.1. Lineage (NCBI taxonomy): Eukaryota > Metazoa > Chordata > Mammalia > Dermoptera > Cynocephalidae > Galeopterus > Galeopterus variegatus. The sequence goes on from NW_007754266.1 coordinate 4,426, forward strand.
AGGCAAGGGACGATGAAGGTGAAAACCATCAGAGAAGCTGTCTCCATGGGGACAACAGGGGACAGGAGGGAAGAGCAAAGGGAAATTTAAGTTGCATGACTTTGTACTCACCAGAGTCCAAAGTGTGTTTGTTACACACTTGGAGCTTGCTGTTACATGTACAGCCTGTGCTTCTTGGAGTATATTTATGGCTTCTCTCTTGGTCACTGTCTCCCCTGCCTCACCACCACGTTCCTTTGCTGCGCGGTCCTGGACAGGAGATGACGCCATCCTGGGGAGGCTGCTCAGGGCCCAGGAAGGGGGCGCGGGCTCGCCCACCGAGTACTCGGCCTTCCTGACACGCTGTTTCGTCTGCCGTGTGCGCTGCCTGCTGGACAGTACTTCAGGCTTTCTGGTGAGTGAGCAGATCACAGCCTCAGGCCACGTGGAAGCTGGGGCTCCCCAACCTCTGGGGGTACATCCTGCTCTGGTACAGGAGGAAATGGAGGGAGAAGAGAGGGCGGGAGGGGCGAACCCGGCTGTGTCCCCTTTTGGAGGGGGTGAGGGCCACACGTGCAGGCCGAGAGCGAGCGAGCGGGAGAAATGTGATCTGCTGCGGGCGGGTGAGCCCAGGTAGGCGGAACCGTGGACACCTGCGCTGGGTTTCCGTTCCAGTTTAGCTCACCCTCATTTAAAACTCATTTTAAAAAATCTTTTCCAAACATCCTTACATCACACGAAGCGTGGCCTGCCCAGGACAGAAGAGGCAGCAGAGATCCCACAGTTGAGACTGACATAAGTGACCGAGACCCACAGTTCTGCACAGACTCTTCGGTTCCAGCCCCTTTTCTTGCAAGTAGAGACTCGGCTTTGCCCATTTCCTCTTCCAGCTCCTGTCTGAAGCAGGGACAGCTCAGGCTAGCCAGAGCAAAGACCCACCGTCCCAGACCTCTGCCCCCCATGTACACCCTGCAGGGGCACTTGTCTCTCCCCAGAGCCTCGGCCCCAGGACCACCCCCCCAGTCTCCTCTGAGTCACGTCTCCTGAGACCTCTGAGGGAGGTACCTGCTCCTGGCAGCCCCTGCCTTCTTCCTGGCAGAGTTCACCCCCACGAGGACCTCTGACCCCGGGACCCCCGGCTGGGCAGGCCCCTCCGGCTCAGCTCCCCACTCTGTCCGTGGATCCGTGACCATGAACTCCATGACCACACCGCTTCCTCCCCCAGCCCCCGCAGACTGTGGGCCCTGGGGGTCCAGTCTCCCCTGACTGGACTGTGGGTGCTGGGGGTTCCAGTCTCCCCTGACTGGACTGTGGGTGCTGGGGGTCCAGTCTCCCCTGACTGGACTGTGGGTGCTGGGGGTTCCAGTCTCCCCACCTGGCCTGTGGAGCCTAGGAGGTAGAGCCCAGTATCTGGCAGAGCCCCAGGGTGTCCTCCCGGCTAGGTTGACAGTTTTTTGGCAGGTGCTCAGTGTACATCTGAGGGACGGAAGGGACAGAGGCCAGTTGGCGTTTCTGTCGTCTTACAAATGGCTCTGAAAAGAGAGGGCCCTGGATTAGCCTCCACAGACACCCTGAGTTGTGGTCCTGCTCGAGGCCCAGCATGCCGGCTCTGGGGTCCTTCCCCCACCGCCCGCTTGTCGTAGGTGCGCTCATTGCAATCTTCTCAATCCACACTGGCCTCTTCCAGCCTGGGGCCACCTGGCAGAATAACACAGACAGCAAGCGTCAGAGGCTCTGTGAGTCACCCCACCAGCCAAGCTGGCTCTCGGGCCCTGGACTGAAGAGCAAACCCAGGACCTTGCATGGCCCCTCCAGGACCCCACCCCGTCTCTCTGCAGATGGGCTCCGTGGAGGGAGGCGGCCCTGACCCCTGCTGGGTGCTGGGCTGCTGTTTTTATTAACTTTTTCTTGTCGGTTTCTTCTGCTTTCACATTAACAGCTGTTTTGTTTGTTTAAATAAAAACGTTATGTGTATATAATACAAATTCAGCCACTTCAGAACAGTAGAGAATGAAAAACAAAACTTCACTCCTTTGCACCCTCCCCAGGCCCTCTGCAGCCTTAGCCACACCCAGAACACATCCCTCCTGCGTCCTCCCAGCTCAGCAGGTCATGGGCAGCTTCCTCCCTTCCCCGTTCCCTGTGTCTGGGCTCACACCTGAGGCCTGTGTGTCCTTGCTGGGCCCTCTCGATACATCCCTCCTGCGTCCTCCCAGCTCAGCAGGTCATGGGCAGCTTCCTCGCTTCCCCGTTCCCTGTGTCTGGGCTCACACCTGAGGCCTGTGTGTCCTTGCTGGGCCCTCTCTGTCTAACCCTCTCCAAACTGTGGGCCCACCCAGGATTGTGGCACTTCCAGAGTCCCCCGATCCCTGCCTCAGGCTGCCCAACCTGGCAGCTTTCTTCGCTTTGCCCAGTGACCCCAGCGTAGGAGCCGCTCCTGCCTGCCTCCTGCGGTGGCGTGCAGTTTATGGAATTAATTTGGTTTCCACTATCCAGCTGTGAAATGGTAGCTTCCTGCCCTTGGATTTTCTTCTCTTGAGCATTTCTTCCATTGATATGTCTACATCTGTATCTCTGACTAGCAGAAATAGGGACACTAATCCTTACTGAATGTAGTTTGGTTGAAATAATTCTTTCGAATCATGAGGTCCCAGGGAACAGTAAAGAGGTTGCTGGTGGGATGAAGGGGATGTCTCTTCTGTGCCAGCCTGTGAGGACCTTGAGCCCCGGTGTTCCCCAGTGGAGCATCTGCAGTCCTGCAGGCTCTGCCCTCAGGACCCTTCGAGAAAGAGGCAGCTTCTCACGTTATGGCACAATCCCAGATCTTCTGCTACCACCACATCTTCTATTAGGCAATTGGTTGACAATAAAGACTCTTATTTTGAGAATATTTTGTTCTAAATTTTGTGGAAATTAAGATAGTTACTATTTATTGGCTGAGGAGGAATGTCATTCATTTTTCAAAATTGCATAACCAATTCCTGGTTAATTAAAAACTCTTATTTCCAGATGATACAAAATTGGAGGGATTTTACTAGGCAATCAAGCAGAAGTTGAGATATAGTTTAATATTACACTGTAAAACAAAGCACTGAATAGAGGAAACAAGCCAGAGAAATTAGCTTTATGCTAAAATATAGCAATAAGGTATACAGAAATGTGTGCTATATCTTACCACGAACGCCATCACTGCACACCACTGTGAAGTGCTCAGGCGTTTACAGAGAATGGGCCGAGACCAGGCGGGTTGGGCCACACAGTGCCCTGATACCCCACAGGCTCTTCCCAGCTTTAAGACTCTGGGATGGCCATTCTGTTCCACAGTCAGGCACCAGAGCCACTTGGGGCTGCCTCATGCCGCCCACAGAGCCAATTGTTAACATTCTAGGAATTCTGAGACCAGGATGACATTAGATTGGTAGCTTGAAATCAGCCATAGTGGGAACATTTACAGCAAATAAACTGACAAACATGACAACAAAATCAGGGACGTGTTTCCCTGGAGATCTGGATGTTAAACATCTCCCAGCGCATTAAATCCTCTAAGCCAAGGATGTGACTGGCACACAGTAGGTGCTCACAAGTGTTTTTTCATTCAACAAGCCTGTGGACAGATGGATGGTGGGATGAAAGGAAGGAAGGAAGCATGGATGGATGGATGTGTGGGTGGCTGGATGGATGG
>NW_007754267.1:0-3880 GCF_000696425.1 Galeopterus variegatus
CATTTTAAGGATCTTTAGATGAACAGTTGTATGGAATTAATTACATTTACAATGTTGTGGAGCCACTACCTCAACACGTTTCCAATTATTTTTTCACATTCTAAACATAAGCCCCATATTCATTAAACAATAATGTCTCATTATTCCTTCTCCCCAGTTTCTAGTAATCCCAAATCTACTTCTATCCCTGAAATGTTTTTCTTTTTAAGTTATTTTCTTAATTGATCCACATTAATTGTATATATTTATGGAGGACACTGTGATATTTGGAAATATTTACACAGTGGGCAATAATCTAATTAGGGGACAATCTAGCAATCCCACTGTTGAGTATATATCCAAAGAAATGGAAATCAACATGTCAAAGGGATACATGCACACCCAATGTTATCACAGCTCTATTCACAATAGCCAAGATTTCAATGAACCTAAATGTCCATCAATAGATGATTGAATAAAGAAAGTGTTGTATATATACACAATAGAATACTACTCAGCCACAAAAAGGAATGAAATTCTGCCATTTGCAACAACATGGATGAACTTGGAGAAAATTTTGTTAAGTGAAATAAACCATGTTCAGAAAGAGGAATATGTCATGTTCTCACTCATGTGTATGTTAAAATAGGTGATATCATAGAAGAAAAGAGTAGAACAGTGATTGGGAGAGTCTACTAAGAGGATGGGGAAAACAGAAATGGGGAGTTGGGGATCAATGCCAATTTTTAAATCATATTTTTTGCATTTGCATTGTATGTGTTCCTTGCATGTAGTGGATATCAATCTCTTGTCAGGTGGATAGTTTTCAAATATTTTTTTCCCATTGTGCACATTATCTCTTCACTCCGTTGGCTGTTTCTTTTGCTCTGCAGAAGGTTTTTAGTTTGGTGTTACCCTATTTCTTTCTTTCTTTATTTTTTTGCTTCTGTTGTCTCAACTTTTGACTCAAAAGCCTATAAATAGATAAACAAAATAAACCTAAAGGAAGCAGAAGGTAGGAAGTAATAAAAACCAGTATACAAATAAATAAATTAGAAAATAGGAAAATCAATAATATCAAGAGTTGATTTTTTTGAAAAAATAAAATCCACAAACTCTTAGCTAGACTAACTTAGAAAAAAAAAGAGCACATCTCAAATACACAAAATTAGAAATCAAAGTGGAGACATTAAATTAGAAGCCTCAGAAATTAAAAAAAAAACATAAGGGATTATTATGAATAATTTTATGGCAACAAATTTGATAACTTAGTAAAAAGTGATAAATTTCTAAAAAGCAAAACAAACTGTCAAGGCTGAATCAGGCAGAAAGATAAAGCCTGAACTTACCAATAACAAATAAAGAAACTAACACAGTAATTGAAAATCTCCTAAAAAGAAAAAGCCGAGGACCAGATGGCTTCATGGCTGAATTCTACCATACTTTCAAAAGAGAATTAGTACCAATACTTTTTACAGCTAGAGGAGATATTGTCTGATACATTTTACATGGCCAGCACCACTTCACACCTATGCCAGGTAAAGACTCCACAAGACAAGAAAACTATACGCCAATATCACTGATGGGCTTTGATCAAATATCCGAAGTAAGTTAGTATTAATAGTAAATTGAATTAAACAACCCATCAAAGATTATATATCATGATCAAGCGGGATTTATTCCAGTCATGCCAGCCTGGTTTAACATAAGCAAGTCGATCAATGATGTACATTCCAGTACCATACTAAAAGATGAAATGGCATGATCATATCAAAATGACACAGAAAAAAGCATTCAACAAAGTTCAACATTGTTTTTTGATTAAAACTCTTGAAAGAATTTCATTTAGTTACAAATGAAATTTTCTTTAACATAATAAAGGCCATTTAGTAAAAACCCACAGCTAACATTGTAGTTAATGGGGAGAGTCTTAAAGTTTTCATCTAAGATCTGGTATGAAGTAAGGATGCCGCTTCTACTCAACATAACACTGGAAATACAATCAAGTGCAACTACAACAAAGAGGAAATAAGTAGTCCAAATCAGAAAGGAAGAAGTAAAATTATGTTTATTTGTAGATGGTACAAAATCCCCAAGGAATCCACCAAGAAGCTGTTAGAGATCTAATAAACGAATTCAGTAAGGATGCAGGACATAAAATAATCATACAAAAAGTTATGACACCCACATATATATTTTTTCACACACACACATAAGTAATAACTCATCAGAAAATAAAGAACAAGAAAACAATCTTATCTCTAAAATCATCAAAAATACTTATGAACAAATATAACTAAGGAGGTGAATATCCTATACACTGAAAACTGATCCAGAAGGATTACTATTACAAAATGACCATTCTATCCAATGTAATATATAGACTCAGTGCAATCCCTGTGAAAATACCAATAACATTCTTTACAGAAACAGAAGAAGCAATCCTAAATTTTTATGGAATCATAAAAGTCCCCAAATAGCCACAGCAATTATGAGAAAAAAAAAAAAGCAATGTTGGAGGAATCCCACTTCCTGATTTTAAATTATATTACAGAGCTGTAGTGATCAAAATAATATGCTACTGTCATACAAAAATACACACACACACACACACACACACACACACACCCCAATAGAAAAGAATAGAGAACCAAGAAATAAATCCAAATAAATATGATCAAATAATTCTCAATAAGGGCATCAAGAAGACACAATGGGGAGGGAATAGTCTCTTCAATAAATAGTGCTTGGAAAACTGCATTTCCTGTACTTTACACTATACACAAACCTCAATTCAAAATGGATAAAAGTATTAAACATAAGATCAAAAGCCTAGGAAAAAACATATGGGAATTCTTGCAACTGACTTTGGCAATGATTACTTGGATGTCAATCCAAAAGCTCATGCTACAAGAGCAAAAATAAATTAGTGGAAGTACATCAAACTAAAAAGCTTCTGCAAAGCAAAGGACACTATTGGGAGCTGTAGCCCCACACCTCTCCTTGTGTGGCCATGACTGCGTGACAACCTGCTTGCACCAAATGGCCATGCTTACGTGATAACTGCCTCCTAATCTGTTTGTGCCTGGAGCTCTGTGTTCCTGGCTATGCAAGTTTACTCAATGGTGACCTTTCATCTTCTTTCAAGTTTTTGCTTTGCTGTAAAGATTGGGGGCTGCACTACATCAGGAATGTCCTGTCCTTGTTTTCTCTCAAAATCTTATCGTATTCCTGCATTCCTGACTCCTTACAATATGCCTGCTTTTTTCCTGTATAAGATCTAATCTTAGAGTCAATAAATGAGACTTGATCAGAATACTGTATTTTCTCCATTCCTCTCATCTCTTGCCCCATCCAATTCCCACTCCCCTCTCCAGGTCTACGTTGCTGTTCCTGTGGGTCAGGACATTTCTGGTGCCCAACGTGGGGCCTGAGATATGGGGGATCCCATGAGGAAGAAGGCACATTACCGGGACGGCCGTCCAAATTAAAGGAACTTGATCTTTTGCGGGAGCCTCCTGCACTGTGATTAAGGTGAGAAGTACAGCCTGATAATGGGGCAAGAATTGAGCCATCAAGAGATGTACATTAGGGGCCGGCCCGGTGGCGCACTGGAGAGTGCACTGCTTGGGAGCGCGGTGGCGCTCCCACCGAGGGTTCGGATCCCATGTGAAGACCGGTTCCCACTCACTGGCTGAGCGCAGTGCGGGCGCAGCGCCAAGGGTTGCGATCCCGTTGCCGGTCCCCGGTACGGGCGCGACACTGAGGGTTGCGATCCCATTACCGGTCAGTGAAAAAGACAAAAAGGAAAAAAAATAAATAAAAAATAAGAGATGTACATTAGACAATTGCAAAAGGCTTTAAAGATGTGAGGAGTAAAGGTTAAAACAAGTGACTTATT
>NW_007754267.1:4853-5336 GCF_000696425.1 Galeopterus variegatus
AGGGGCCATCGCACAATATGGCCCTACTGCTCCTTATACTTGAACTATTTTAGAATCTATGGCTGAAACCTGGCTTCCTCCTATTGACTGGAACACTATTGTTTGAGCGACCCTTTCAGGAGGTGATTATCTTTTATGGAAATCTGAATTCTTTGAAAACTGTAAAGAAACTGCTAAACGTAACCATGAGGCGGGCAATCGCTGGGACTTGGAAATGTTAACTGGTACAGGAAATTATACTAGTATAAAAGAACAAAAAATATTATGACCCAGGGTTATTTGCACAAATACAAGCTGCAGCCCTTAAGGCATGGTGTCGGCTCCCTGTAAAAGGAGATTCCAACACCTCCCTTACCGGAGTCAAACAGGGTCCTGAGGAGCCTTTTTCAGATTTTGTTAATAGGCTAATGACTACCACAGACAGACTCTTAGGAGATGTAGAGGCTAACCTTGATTATATAAAACAATTGGCTTTTGAAAATG
>NW_007754267.1:7520-8086 GCF_000696425.1 Galeopterus variegatus
CATTGGCTCTTCTTACCAACAAGGTCTTGCTATGGCTGCAGCCTTTAATGGTCAAACAGTGGAAGAATTTTTAGCCAACAGAGGTCAAACTCATGGAACCTGTTTTAGATGTGGAAAAGCTGGTCATTTTGCAAAACATTTTAAGGAGGGGCAATCAAACTCCACCGGTCCTAAGCCACTTGGTGTTTGTCCCCGCTGTAAGAGAGGAAATCATTGGGCAAATGAATGTAAATCTACAACTGATGCCCAAGGAAACCGATTGCCACCCCTTCAGGGAAATGGGCAGCAGGGCCAGCCCCAGGCCCCGAACCCAAATGGGGCAATCAAGTTTGTTCCACCCAACAACAATCCGTTTCAACCCTCATTAGAGCAACCTCAGGGAGTGCAGGGCTGGACCTCAGTTCTCCCTCCAGTGCAATATTAACTTCAGAAGATGGGCCACAGATTTTAAATACTGGAATTTTTGGTCATTTACCACCTAATACTTTTGGCCTCATACTGGGAGGAGGAGGCTCCCTTTTTAAAGGTTTAAAGGTTTTTCCTGGAGTAATTGATAATGATTTTAC
>NW_007754268.1:0-8085 GCF_000696425.1 Galeopterus variegatus
TGAGATGGCTGTGTGACCCAGTTATGGCCAATGAGATGTAAGCAAAAGTCTACTGGACGGGGATTTGGGGAAAACTATTGTTTTCCTGATTTAAAAGGGTCAGACAGCTGGCATATGACTTTTTCTCTTCAATTCTCCTCCATCCCATCTTTTGCCTAGAAACCAGGTGAAACAGTTGGACAAGGTATAGCCATCTTCGACCATGAAGGTGCTAAAACTGGTGGAGCAGGAAAGAAGAAAGCGGCTGAGTCCATGAGCACTGCTCTTGTCCTGAACTTCCTACCGTAGTTTCTTTTTTACATGAAGGACAATCCTCTCATTTAGTTAAGCCAGTGCAGTTGGNAATACAGCATGCTCGATTAAATTTGAGTTTCACATAAATGGAAAATTATTTTTTGTATAAGTATTTCCCATGCAATATTTAGACCATACTTAAACAAATTTACTTTTTATTTACCTGAAATTCAAATTTAACTGAATGTGCTATATTTTATCTGGCAACCCTACTACATAATATTTTCTATGACAGAGATCCAAAGCAGAAATGCAGAAGAGAGAGAACTATGGAAACAAATTCAAGATATAATAAATGGCAAACAGATGGAATGCTGAGATTAACTCACAGGAAAAGAGGATCGTACTTAGTTGTATAGTTAGTGAACAGCTAAAAGGTAGTATTTGAATCTGACCTTAAAAGGCGAATAAGATTTGTCTATACGTGAAAGAGCAGAGATAGATTCCAGGCCAAGGGAATGGTGTGAGCAAGGATGTGAAGGTGGGAAAAAGTAAAGTTATGGCTCAGTCTGGCTAATAACCATGAACTGAGATGGATTAGCACCTAGGCTTTTCTGGGTTCAGAGTCCATGACTATTACATTCTGCTGGTCAGACAAGACTGGGGTCTCATGGGGTAAAAGTCAGCGACAACAGTTGGTTGGAAACAGAAGGTCCAGGGACTAGAAAGCCTGGCTGAGATCTGCAGGTTTAACTGAGAATAACTCAGCATAAGGGAAGATACAACCTTTTGAGATCACTACATGCCCAAGCCATGGCTAACAGAGGGATTCCAGAAACTTTGGGGAGTGAGGCTGAAGACAGCAGCTGGATCCACAAATCTGGTCAGGTGGCCAGATGCTGTCCCAATCACTCTAGACCCACACCTGTGTGGATGTCCCTGCAGTGTGACTTGAGGTAAGTGGGAACTAAGAAGGCTCGTGTCATTTCATTGGCTAAAGATGCGTTTGGCTTCAGCTAGAGGTCAGTGTCCTAAGCACCATTTCCATTTTATACTGGTTTCCACAAATAAAAAGGTATAAAAGTGTGCACTTTGCTTGTAAGTCAGAGAAAAGCAGAAAAGCCATTTAACAAACTCATCTATGATAAGGCAACTTTGAAAATGCTTTCTTGATGAGTAGGTGAGTTATGGGCACAGTCATTCTAATCTTATCTTGGTTATAAAAATGTGTCTTCTCACCCAGTTCCACCCACAAAGGGTAAACTGGAGGAGACTGGGGAGTGGGGCTGGGAGAGCCGGGGTTATGAAAAGTGGACAAAGGTGCATTATCCCCTTGGTCATATATCCAGTAACTCATCTGAGAGCACCAGGTCTCTTGAGGCTGCACATAATTCACAGCCTGAAGAGCAAACTTGCCACATAGGCATTCACCCAGTTACTCATCTATCTGCAGCTCTGGAGAGAGACAGGGAATTAACCAATTAATAATCATACCCAAGACTTTAATATGGAAGAGTTTTGTGAATGATGTGCACTGGGGGCAGGAGATCTCTTTAGCAAACCAGCTCCCTGCAGGCAGGGTGTTGAATGAAATCTTTCCTGGCCACAGAAAGAACAGCAATGGCACCAATGCAACCAAAGCTGCTCTGTTTATCAGTACCTGCCGTGTGCCAGGTACTATATATCTCTGAAAAGTGGGCAAATTTCTTCTATCATTCTGAGGTTAAACTTGCTTAAATTTTTTTTTTTTTTTACCCTGACCATGCTAAATGCACATCAACAGTACCTTCTTAGCAAAACTAATTTATGGAGATAGAAATTAGAATAATGGTTACCCCAGAGTAGAGAGGAGGTTGACTGGAAAGGGACACAAGGTAATTATCTAGGGTGGATATGGTCTATATCTTGATTGGGGTGTCATTGTATATACCTTTGTTAAAATTCATCAAACTGTAAACTTACTGTGCATTTTATTGTAAATAATTATACTTTTATTTAAAGAATTTTTTTGAATCCCTGCTCCCTAAGAGCAGTTAAGAGCCAGGTTCTGCCACATGTCCTTGGAGGCCATCTCTTGTCTGGAGCCTGAGCTAGTCCTGCAGCCCAAGAAGAGAATTCAGCAAATTCTGCGTCCCCATAAAGCAATCCAGAAACCCACTGTTAGTGACAGTCCAGAGTTTTCAAAATCTGATATTTAAATTCTTTATAGCTATACGCTCTAAATTTCAATTTTTATTTTATATTTTAACATGCATTAGAAAATGTATGCACTGGACCAGTAATTACATAGTTTTACAAATATTTCTTAAATGAGACCAAGTAGAGAGCTATTGTGATAGCTATTGCTATTTGGCTAGACTATCTCACCCTATTACTTTATTCACAGAACCTCAGTTGTTTTCAGGATGCAATGTTCCCAGTTAAAAATATTCATCTTCCCAGGCTCCGGTGTAGCTGAGATGGCTGTGTGACCCAGTTATGGCCAATGAGATGTAAGCAAAAGTCTACTGGACGGGAATTTGGGGAAAACTATTATTTTCCTGATTTAAAAGGGTCAGACAGCTGGCATATGACTTTTTCTCTTCAATTCTCCTCCATCCCATCTTTTGCCTAAAAACCAGGTGAAACAGTTGGACAAGGTATAGCCATCTTCGACCATGAAGGTGCTAAAATTGGTGGAGCAGGAAAGAAGAAAGCGGCTGAGTCCATGAGCACTGCTCTTGTCCTGAACTTCCCACCGTAGTTTCTTTTTTACATGAAGGACAATCCTCTCATTTAGTTAAGCCAGTGCAGTTGGGTATCTTTTATATTCAGTCAATTATTGCACTTAAAATGTTTCAGTGTAAAAATATGAATTAACTGTAAGTATAGATGCTACGTGATTTTGCAGAAGATATGAATATGGGATACAAGGGACTGAGGTCTAAGAAAAATGAGACTAGACCGTGAGCTCCTTGAGGGCAGGGACCACCACATCTAACTGTTGCTATTACATCTTTTCATGAGCCCAGCACTGGACATAAGAGATGTCTACTTTATATTTGTTGGATGGAACTCCCTGCCAACCCAAGCAAGGAACCACATTTCAAGAGAGCCTATCTCCCAGGTCCAAAAAATTATTTTCTCTATCGGAACTTGGTAGAAATAGTCCCTGTATTTAAGAGCCTATTCCTTCAGCCAAACTTGAATTGTCCCTGAGGCTATATAAATATTCCATTCCCTCTTGATCTGTCTTTATTAAAGTCGGAGAATAAACATATACTCCCACTCAGAAAATTACCAACTCTAACCTAGTACAGATTCTGAAAGAGAGTTGTTCTCTGATAATGCCTTTGGACTCAACATAAAGTTTGACTTCCTGTGTGAGGATTGTACTGAGAGCCCATCAAAATGAGTATTTACCATGCATTGCTGGCTTTGTGCTGGGGCTGAATTTGGGCTTATGCACTAGTGTGCTGGAGCTGCCTAGTGACAGTGAGAGCTGGTTGTGTATAATTTTTACTAAATCCTGGTTCAGTGACTTCACATTGTAGCTTAAAATGGGCCATGGTGGGAGGGTTTAGACCATGGTAATAGGCAAATGCTACAAGTTGGAGTTCTTCTTCCCCACCCTAGCCACGAGAGCTGGTTAGTAAACATTTACCAGTAAACTACGTGCTTATCTACCCATGTCTCCTCTCTTAAGTAATCACTGTAATGTTGATAATGGCAGTGCCTTATATTTGGATAATGGGTTACAATTTTCTAAGTGTTGCCACATAAGTGATCTCATTTGACTCTCACAGTGGCACTAAAATAGGTAGACAGGGCAGTTGTTATTTGCTCTCTATATTAGTTTCTGCTGCTACTATATCAAATTATCACAAACTTAGTGGCTTGAAGCAACACAAATATGCATTGTCTTTCAGTCCTGGAAGTTGTAAGTCCAAAATGGATCTGAAAGGGCTAAATCAAGGTGTGGGCAGGGCTGTACCCCTCTGGGGACTCTGGGGAAGGATCAGTTCCTTGCCTTTTCCAGTTTATAGAGGCTGCCCACATTCCTAAGCTTGTGATCCCCTTCCATTCTCAAAGCCAGCAATCGCATCATTCTGACCTCCATGGTCACATCTCTTTCTGACTCTGGCTCTCCTGCCACTCTCTTTCCCCTGTAAGGACCTTGAGATTACATTGGACCTGCCTGCATAATCCAGGAGAGTCTCCCCATCTCAAGAACCTTAATCACCTCTTGCTGTGGATAGACTGAATTGCGTCCCCCAAAGTTCATATATTAGAGGCTTAATTCCCACTGTAACTGTTGAGGGTGGTAAATCCTATTATGGTAAATGAAAGATGGGATCCTGAAGAGATGATTAGATTGTAAGAACATGCCGTAGTGAATGGATCAATAATGGTGGTCAGGGGCGTGGTGTGGAGGGCTTTAAAAGAAGAGCACATGAGAATCTCTCTCTCTCTCTCTCTTTCACTCTCTTTCGCTCTCTCTTGCTGTCTCTTGATCTGCTCCACCATGTTCTGCCATGTGAGACCCTGGCATTGTTGTAAAGTTACCACCAAAGAATATCCTCACCAAATGTGTTCCCTGGACTTTGAGCCTCTCAGTTTCTGCAACTGCAAGCCATAAATTTCGTTTTCTTATAAACAATCCAGTTCTAGGTATTTTGTTATAAGCAACAGAAATAGACTAATACAGAAAATTGGTACCAGAGAAGTGGGGTGTTGCTTATAACAAATACTTGAAAATATGGAAGCAGCTTTGGAACTGGGTGTTGAGAAGAGGCTGGAAGAATTTGAAGGAGCAGGCTAGGAAAAGCCTAGATGCTGTTGAAAGCTTAGAAGGCAAGAAAACCAGGGAAAGTTTGGAATGTTTTGGAGACTGGTTAAATGGTGGTGACCAGAATGCTTATGGAAACAAGGACTGTAAAGACCATCCTAAGGAGATCTCAGATAGAAATAAGAAGGAGATTATTTGAAACTGGGGCAAGGATCATCTTTGCTATGATCTGGCAAGGAACTTGGCTGCATTCTGTTCACACCCAAAAACTTTATGTGGAACTTCAAAGTGCTGACCCAGGGTATCTGTCAGAAAAAATTTCTAAGCAGCAAAGCATTAAGGAAGCTGCAAGCCTACTTATAACAGCCTATGCTGAGTTATGGCAACTAAGACATGACATAAAGCCAGCATTTAAAAGGGAAGCAGAGTATAAAGATTTGGGAAATTTGCAGCCTGGCATGTGGTAAAGAAGCAGAGACCACTGTCAGGAGAAAAATGCAATGGTGCTAAAAAGATCAGTACAAAAGAAAGGGATTGTCAAAAGAAGGCAAGAAATGCCCTGAAGGCATTGCAGAAGACTCTGGGGCCAACCTTTCCATTTCAGGCCCCCAGGCCTAGGAAGACAGAATGGTCTCAGGAAAACAGGCCTAAGACATCCTCCACAGGCTCACTGCCCAGGGCCACCTCAGGATGCTGCTCACCACACCAGCACTCCAGCTTCCTCAGCAGTTCCAGCCATGTCTAAATTGGCCCCAGGTGTGGCTGGACCGGCAGCTTTGGAGATACAAGCAGGAAGTTTTGGCAGCATACACATGGTGTTAGGTCTGCAGGCTCACAGGATGCCAGAGCTGTGGAGTCTTGGGAGCCTCCACCCTGATTTCAAAGGATGTACGGAAAAGTCTGGGGACCCAGGAAGAGATCTGTCACAGGGGCGGATTCACCATATAGAGCCTTCACTGGAGTCTTCAATAGAGTGATGCTGAGCAGAAGTGTGGGGTTGGAATTATAGCAGAAAAACCCCAACAAGGCCATGCCTAGTGGAGCCATGAGAATGGGACTGCCATGCAGACTCCAGAACTGTGGAGCTATCAGTGTGCAATACCAGCCTGCAGGAGCTGAAGCATGGCCTCAGACCAGGAAAGCCATAGAAGCAGAGCTGCCAGAGGACTTGGGGACCCAACCCCCACACCAGTGTACAGAGGACACTGAACATGGAGCCAAGGTGCATGATTTGCCAGCTTTAAGATTTGATGCCTGCCCTGCTGAGTTTTGGACTTGCTTAAGACCTGTTACACCTTTCTTTTGGCTTATTTCTCTCTTTTTGAATGGGAATATGTACCCTATGCTTGCCCCACCATTGTATCTTGCAAGTAGATAATTTGTTTTGGTTTCACAGATGGGACCTTGAGACTTTGGACTTTTGAGTTGAAACAAGTTAACACTTTGGGGATGGAATAAATGCATTTACCTGTGAGAAGGACATAAACTTTGGGGACTGGGGCAGAATGCTGTGGATTGATCGAATTCTGTCTCCCAAAGTTCATGTATTAGAAGCTTAATTCCCACTGTAACTGTTGAGGGTGGGAAATCCTATTATAGTAGTTGAAAAGTGAGGCCTTGAAAAGGTGATTGGACTATAGGACCACCCTATAGTGAATGGATTAGTCATGGTGATCAGGGGCATGGTTCTGAGGGCTTTAAAAGGAGAGCACATGAGAGTGTCCTTTTCTCTCTCTGCTCCACCATTTTCTGTCATGTGAAACTCATGCATTGCTATAAAGCCACCACCAGGAGGACCCTCCCCAGATGTGTTCCCTGGACTTTGGACTTCCTAGCCTCTGAAACTGTAAGCAATAAATTTCTCTTTCTTATAAATTACCCAGTTCCAGGTATTTTGTTATAAGCAACAGAAATGGACTAATACACATATGCAAATTCCCTTTGGCCGTTTACGGTAATATAGTTATGGGTTCCAGGGATTACAATGGGGACACCTTTGGGAACAGTGGTGATTATTTTGCTTACCATACCCCCCTTTTATAGACAGGGGAGCCAGCTCTGAAAGATAATGGCTTCAGTTCAGTTCGTGCAGCTGTCAGTGAACGAGGAAAGGCTTGGCCTGAGGCCCGTGCTCTTTCCACTGTAGCTTGCTGTCTCTCTTTATAAACATCTGTCCAACAGCTGGCCCCAGCAGGAGACCCATTCTGGAGCAATGGGGATAGCACATCTAAGGACAGACGGTATCTGCAGGACTGAACCTATGGTTCTGTGTGCCCTGTGAGATCCATGCTTCTACTAAGAACACATCCTTAACTTCCCTTCCTGGAGTCCCTGGGAGACTTGGGAGGTGGAGGTGCAGTCGTGACCTCATGTCCCATAGAGCTAGATTTCCTACATGTTGGTTGAGACATAACTGAGGACTTGCCAAGACACACAGAGACATTTCCTTCCACCTGCTCTTTAGCCACTTAGCAATCTGATTGACCCCTTTTCCTTCTGGGGTGAGCCTGAAGCTTCACAACCCATCATCCCCGTACTCTCACCTCTACGTAACCACCACCTCCCACAGTCCAGTGAAATAGTAAGTAAGTAGGCGGAACTATCAGGATGTCAGAACATGGTAAGGACATCCGTACCACTCAAACTGCTTAGATCCAAATTGGAAGACAGTGGAGCCCTTGCCCACTCCTAGTGCTCTGTGCCAAGGGAAGGCAGATTAAAAGATGCTAAATTAGGAAGCTTGTGTCCTCATTCACACTTTTCTTCTGGTTCATCTCATGACCTTGGGCAACCATTTCTTGTGAGCCTTTATTTCCTTCTCTGGATTAATTCAAGAGGCAGTTCACTTTGCGAGATGCTGTAACATGAAGAGGAAGTGCCACATCTAGCATCAGATTGCCCGACTCCCTAACCCTGGTTCCACCAATGGTTAGGTGGGCAATGATGAACAAAATTCTTCTCTAAGTCTCATTTTTCTTATAAATAATATGAAGATGTTCATAATGTCATCATCCTTATGGATTTAGTGTAAGAATTAAATGACTTAATGTAAGTAATGTGCTTTAGCTAAGGGCCTAGCACAC
>NW_007754269.1:0-483 GCF_000696425.1 Galeopterus variegatus
TTTGGTCATGGAACTTAGTTGTATCCATTGTGAAGAAAGAACATATTAAGTCATTAAGGTGCTCGCCTCTTCCATAGTCTATCCACCCAGCTCAGCTATTTCTTGGCAGCAGAAGCTGATGCATAAATGCCCTGTGAGCACCCACAGGAAGCAACATAAAGCTGTAAGCAACTCAGGAGATATCCCGTAGGGAACTGTGGCAGAGAAAGTCTCCATGTTTGTCTCCAGTTTTTTCTCACATGGCCCTGGGCTGAGGAGCACCAATAACTTGCCTAAATTGTTGCCTTAGCATCTATGGTCTGAGTGTCCAAACTCACCATCCTCTACACCTTTCCTTAACGGTGGCTTCAACAGCTGCCCACACAGTTGCAGGAAAAGGCCTTGTATTAGTCCGTTTTTGTGTTACTATAACAGAAATACCCGAGACTGGGTAATTTATAAAGGAAAGAGGTTTATTTGGCTTACGGTTCTGGGACAGCTGCA
>NW_007754269.1:2505-6139 GCF_000696425.1 Galeopterus variegatus
TGTGTTTATGGTTCCTGATAAGAATGAAATTCTCTTATTGGACCATCCTACATATAAGGTGCTAAACAAATGCAAGTACAAATGAGAATTCACAATGAAATATTTTAATTTCCAGGTACAGCAAAGTCTATGTGTTTTGAAGATGTATGAAGGTTGTCATGACAGATGTTTTCCAAAAACTTGAAGTAGAAGATGGCTAAGAAACAACTGGGAACTCCACTGCATGTAATCAGGTACCAAAAAAGTTCACATTCCAGTTTTGTGCATTCTTTTGTCTTCGTGGTATTACTAAAGAGCAGTACCCAAAATGTTTAATATGTTCTTAATAACTGGCACAATGATGACAAATTACTTTTTGCCGTTTACCCAGCTGAGCGTTTCTTTGAAGAAATAATTTTAAGACTGAGATGCCAGTATCTATATTGATGTGAATAATTGAAATGTAGTACAGTTCATTAAAATAGGTGAAATGTTCTTTTTTTTTCAGCATATAGGTAGCTGTAGGTGAACATTCAAGTCCTTTACCTGTGGTGTTTAAAAGTACTTCGCTGCCTCAAGTGAGTAATTATGGTTTGTCAAGCAAACACATCTGTTGGTAGTTCAGAATTATTTGATAAACCCCAAAGTGCTGGGGACAGTTCCTTTTGAAGTTGCCCTCTCATGTCAGGGGTATTGTTTCCTTTTCTCAATATTAATTTTTTGAGGGGTACTTATGAATATCGAGGTTATATGAGAACTTCATTTTTTTTTTTGAGTTTGAGTGTGGAATGATTTTTACTGTTTTCTGTTTTTGTTTTTTTTTTTTTTTTTGGAGGTGTGGCACGCATCATTTTTGGAGAGAAATGAATTGGTCAAGAAAACAGATGAACAGAGTAAAATGATGAAAATTAATTAATATTTTATTTGACATTGATAACCTCACAATAAATAAATGTAGAAAAATACAAGTTTGACTCTTGACTTTTATTAATTAAATTGCTGGACAGTGAAGTCTGTTTTCTTTAAAATATATCAGGTCTTTTAAAGAGCTCCATTCTCACTACAGACAGTTCCCGACATAGTAGTTGGTCTTAATGATTTTTCAACTTTGCATTCGTTTTATTAGGACTATCATAAGTCGGGGAGCATCTGTAGTCAGACCTGGTTTTAACATACTTTAAGGATATAATGTTCTTGTCGATAACTAGCTTATTTGTGGATGGTGATTTTCATTGAGGCAAGCAACTGGGGAGACATTGCTCCAATTTTCCTTTCTAGCCTTTCTGGAGAGGTCCTAATCACTGCATACTAGATATCACCTCCCCTTCATATACTGCTGTTGTACCTGAAAAACAGGTGGTTGGAATCTCATGAACTCCTTAATGCTAAGTAGCAAATTACCCATTACAGGTAAAGTTTTCACCTTTCTGTGACCAACAGATTTTATTTAAAATTAAGTTTTGTTCTTTAATTTGCTTTTTATTTGTGAACAAAAAAGTAATGCTATCCTAGTGCATGTAATAACTGGCAATATGCTATCTTATGAAAAATACTGACTGGACAGGCCGGGAGTAAAGAATTAACAAGAATTCTAAAATAACTGAATTCCTGCCTGGATGAAGGCTTAAATTTAGCTAAATCTTTCCCCCTGTTGAGTCATAGCTTATAAATTCCTTGCTTTTATTTGTACATGTTAAGTCAAACAGTATAGAACTCGTACAGCAACATCTCTAAGCATTTCCCATCAGAAGCAACATTTAAAAGACATTTTTTTCTCCCAGTGATTTTAGTCTTGTTCCTTCATCAGAATCTTGAATGGAGGCTACTGTATGGATCCTAGTTTTTAAAATAGGAATATGTTTTCCTTCACCCCACAGAGAACCAGAAGAGTTTGAAATACAGTATAAGAAAAATCACCAAATAAGGGTATTAACAAAATAGAATTGTAACAGGTAAATATTTTGTTGTTGAAAGCAAGCTCTTCTGAAAACTACTGTATGATCTGTGGCTCTAGTAGAGAAAGAAACTCGAATTTTTGTTGAATGACTAGGAAATAAAATAGTGATTTCTCATTGCCCTATAGAATGGGAAAGCTATATAGCTTTATCGTTGAGAAGCTCTATGAAGTGCCGATTTTGAAAGAATCTTTGTTTATAAAGGTCAATATTGTGATGACATTTTGCTTTTCAGTGAGTAAAATTAATCTTTTATTAAAGCTATGGAAATCAGGAACTACATAGGATTAAAGAAAGATATTTTCTCAAGATGTCACTACCTTTTCACAGCCAGATACCTTCCCTTCAAAAATGAAGACTGGGTTTGCAAAGTGGTTTCTTTGCTATTTGGAACCTTTCTTGTAACCAGTTAGAGTTGAACCAATTTGTAAATTATTGGTTCCTTCATTCCATGCAAATTTTTCATTTAACCTGGCATATATAGAACATTTCTAAGCCTTTTCCTAAAGGTGTTTCTAACAGCATATATATAATGGACATGTCAATATCTAATAAAGCATGAAAAGGCCTTTCATTTGAGGCTTTAGGTTATATAAATTACAGTTAATTACTAATCAGTTTGGCAGGTGCACAAATGTAAGAAAAATTAGGTAAAATAATTTGTAGATAAAATGTTATTGCCATCTTATGACAAAAAGAGTGAACTACATAACTTACCATTTTTCACATTGCTTAGATTGCAACATTTGTGTTTTAACATGGTATACTGAGCTAATGAGAAGTCTTTATAGGATTCTTCTTGGCAACTTCGTCATTTTAAATTGTCCACATTGTCATACTAAATTTTACTGGTTTTAGAAGTTTGGATTAGTGTTTATCCTATTAGCAATTAATATTTTTTAAAATGGCATTCTAATTATTATGCACAGTAGTATCTAAAGAATTACTTCAAAATCACTCTCAAATACTCACACTTTTTCCCATTGCTTAAATAAAAAAATGAAGAAAAAAAATTTCCTTAAATTAGTTATTCATCACTAGAGAAAATAGCTGGCCCAGGTCCATATGTGGCAATAAACTGTTGGAACTGTTGTTGGCATTGAGTCAGATATAGATCCCTTTGCTCTAAATATTCTTCGTTATACAGTTCAAAAGGAAATACTGCATTTGGAGCAACACAAAATACAGTGGCCCCTAAATGAAGAAGGAAATAGTGTAAGTGAGAAATATTCTTTAAAGTAGGAAATTAAATTTTCAACCAGAGTACTCTAATGAAAGTTTTAAA
The DNA here is from genome assembly GCF_000696425.1 of Galeopterus variegatus. Taxonomy (NCBI): domain Eukaryota; kingdom Metazoa; phylum Chordata; class Mammalia; order Dermoptera; family Cynocephalidae; genus Galeopterus; species Galeopterus variegatus. The sequence goes on from NW_007754269.1 coordinate 5,725, forward strand.
ATTAAGTTCTGACCTATTCAATACGGTATTTCAATAATCATTATCTAAATCTGACTTTCTTTTGTTCTTTTCTTTTTTTGAAACTCAGGAAGTGGGTTCAATAAACATATAAATATTGTTACCAGGGCCAGACGAAATATGCTGATGTTTAAATTTTAAAGTTTGGAAAGTAGAAATTTGTCATCTACAAATAGTCGTCACAGTTTTGAAGCTCAATAGTGATGTTAAGGAGGTGATAGTAGGGAGAGAGAAGGTATTGGAAAGTGTGAAACACTAGTTTTTATTTGATAAAGGTTAAGTGGATGATCTAGAACAAAAACACTATACACTTTTCAGTTGTTAGCCATTCTCATAAAGGTAGACATAAACATACGGAATAGGATAGAAAGCCCAAAAATAAACCATTATATATCTG